>NC_044070.1:7919547-7932047 GCF_902167405.1 Gadus morhua
CACACACACACACACACACACACACACACACACACACACACACAACAACACACTTGTAATGTCCAAGGGTGCTTTGGTTTTGTGCTGTAGCAATATGTCTGAAGGGCTCAGTTAATATTTTATATCCCCTTTGACCCTTGTGGTTGTCAATACTAGCTATTATCACCTGGTAATCTAGTTTATAGCCCTCAACTATTGAGGCATATTTCTGTTATGGAAACAGAAAAAGGCAGTGTAGTTTTCTCTATCTTTTAATATCTAGTGCTGGAGATGCTCTAGCTTTCATTAGTCCGTTTAGGAATTTCACGCTTTTGTTCCATGTCAGTATTCATTTGCTAATTGTGGTTTATCCGTTGTTTGCATCTATTTCTAAAATAACACCCGGTTTATCTTTCTGCAGGATAGGTCTTTCATAATTAGATCTGCTGTTTTGTTTTGATATGCGATAAACAATACCTTGGTACAGACTTTAGGATTCATGGATAGAAATAGAGAAGAATTACCTTTTTCTTGATACATGTTTGATTTATGTTTTTTTTTTTAATACAGACCAATATAAATCGTATATCTCTAACCAAATATGAACGGTACTAAAATATTAACAGGAGCGATTAACAGCATATAAACAGTAAAAACAATACTAAAATATTAACAGTAGCCGTCAAAGTTATCAAGAGTCGTTTAGAAAGGTCTGATTTAATGTCGACCACCTGACATTGTTCACCAATAACTATGAGATGAGGACATTCCCTCCATATGGTGTGCGTACAGTAGGGGGCGCTGTACCTCTGTGCGGCCTAGCCACACAGACTGGCTCTGTTGATGACTCACCTAGCGTCACGACTTTAGCAGCAACGCATTAAGCCGCCTAGTGCTGGGGGTAGGAAACCAACGCTCTCTCCCGAGACGCTGGGGTCACGCCGTCTTAGCTCACTGGAATCAGAACCAGCTTCAGGGTGGGGAACTAGGCGGACAGGAAGTGGATCA
This sequence comes from Gadus morhua, assembly GCF_902167405.1. Classification (NCBI taxonomy): domain Eukaryota; kingdom Metazoa; phylum Chordata; class Actinopteri; order Gadiformes; family Gadidae; genus Gadus; species Gadus morhua. Next base: position 7,920,535 of record NC_044070.1, read on the forward strand.
GGTTGCCTGGCAACAAGAGGCTTGTGGGTGGAGCGTGTCAACACAACCATGGCCACTCCTGGCTGGCTGGCAGACGCCCTTGAGTGGTTGACGTGTGGTGTGCCACCGTGATTAGATGTGTGTGTACCTAGCTGTAGTGTGGTGGCTTGGTGGCTTCACTTGTTAGTGTGCTTACCTTGCAGGAAACAAAACTAGCAGTGACCCAGGTTCCATTCCTACCTGCAGACCTATGCTACGGTCCCTCTTTCTCTGAATCCATTTTCCTGTCCATTGAGGATCAATCTTAACAGCAAATTAGCTGTAGTATACTAGTAGCATAAACTAGAGGGTCTTTGAGGGCTGGTTTGTTACTGACATGTAATAGCTTGTGTATTAAATCAGAATATACACAGATTACAGAGTAAAAGTCCAGTTTACAAAGCAAAAGTCCTCTCTTCCTGCACATTTCTGGGTCATTCTGAGCAGTGCAACTGACAGGTTGCGGTTGTGTCGTCGGCCAGACTGAAGGACTTATTCATTGCTTCCCGACACTCATATATGTTGACTTCGGAGACGATCTGAGCCAGTCAAATATGTTGCAAAGAGGCACGAGCAAGAGACTCCAAAACTGTCAAACTTCAGGGTGTAGAAAAACAACCTAGAAGAGAAACAGAAACCGTCAGCAGCAAGTCTCATCGTGAGGAGGAGAGGAGGAGCGGTCGTGAGGAGGAGTTGTCGTGAGCCCGGCCGCTCGTGCGTACGCATCACGCCAAACGCTGACGGCTGTTCACTTAGACGGGAGTGAAGGAACAGGGGGGGGGGGGGGGGGGGGGGGGGGGGGGCACGCTTAGCAAGCGCAAGAGATTAAACCCAGGCGATGACTCATCAACAGCGGGGGTACATGTGTGGTGCGGGAGAGGGGGTAGGACGCTGAAACGTCATCAGAACAAGCAGCAGAAGAATAGCGACGCCGGCCCTTTAAGCGACCTCATGAATATTCTAATTGAGTGCCGGGATGATCATTGAGTGGGGCCCCCGACGGGCCCTGGTTAATGGAGTGGAAAGTGAAGTGCAGACCCGAGGGAGCCTTTACAACCGGCGCTCTTTGTGTGGCGGTGCTTTTAACGCACTGAGATCTGGATATAGTGGAGGCTTCAACGTGGGGTTATCGCCCGGTCTTCTGGTGGGCTGTTGGTGGGTGTGGGGGTCCATCTGGGTCAATATGTAGGATTATTTCAGTTTGTGGATGTCGCAGTGGGTTTTTTCTTGTGTGTGTGTGTGTGTGTGTGTGTATGTGTGTTTGTGCGTGCGTGTGTGTGTGTGCGTGTGTGGGGGGGGGGAGGGGCGGTGTGTGTCTGCATTGGTCTCATCAGATTATTTATAAGTGAGGTGCTGAGGGCTGTGGTTGTGTGGGTCCATCTCTGTCAATGTGTTTTTGTTTTTTCTTCCGTTTTTAGATGTAGCAGTGGGTGTGAGTGTGTGTGTGTGTGTGTGTGTGTGTGTGTGTGTGTGTGTGTGTGTGTGTGTGTGTGTGTGTGTGTGTGTGTGTGTGTGTGTGTGTGTGTGTGTGTGTGTGTGTGTGTGTGTGTGTGTGTGCGTGTGTGTGTGTGTGTGTGTGAGTCCCTTCTGATGTTTGCCACAGAAATCAGTTTTCATCAATATTTCCCATCCAGGCCTCTCCCTGCCGCCTCCTAAACCCTGGCGGTAGGGATCCTCCATGAGTGTAACACTGCCGATCCCAGAGACTACATTACCCACAACCCACAGGAAAAAGGAACAGATTATGATGACACCATTATGACAGTATGACTGAGACACTGTGTTTGTCCCATCCTATCTCATGTTAGGTTGGTGAATATAAAACATGCTGTAAATTTGTTGGAATCCGACCCTTAACACATGATATTCTCACATTTTGGACGTGATATAACACATTCATTACAATATGTACAATCTCTCTCTCTCTCTCTCTCTCTCTCTCTCTCTCTCTCTCTCTCTCTCTCTCTCTCTCTCTCTCTCTCTCTCTCTCTCTCTCTCTCTCTCTCTCTTTGCCCCTGTCTCTCGCTCTCTTTTCCTCTCTCTCTCTCTCTCTTTTCCCCTCTCTCTTTATTTCCCACTCTCTCTCTAGCTTTCTCTCTCTCTTTTCCTTCATCTCTCTCTTTTCTTCCTTTCAATATATCACCTGCCTCCCTCTCTCTTCATTTCTTCCTCTCCATCTATTTCCTCTCTCTCTCTCTCTCTCTCTCTCTCTCTCTCTCTCTCTCTCTCTCTCTCTCTCTCTCTCTCTCTCTCTCTCTCTCTCTCTCTCTCTCTCTCTCTTGCTTGTATCTGACAGTAACTTAGCTGATCACATCATAATCCTGGGGCCTGGTCTATAAACTGAAGTCAAGCTTATTCTACACACACACGCACGCACGCACGCACGCACACACACACACACACACACACACACACACACACACACACACACACACACACACACACACACACACACACACACACACACACACACACACACACACACACACACACACACACACACGGTCACACATCAATGCTATTCAAAGGCTGTAGTCTCCATCCGAGTTGCCCCAGGCAACATATGTAAAACTATTCTGAACAATTCATCATCTGTGGACACAGACATCTGGCTGAATGTGTGTGCGTGTTTGCGTGTATGTCAGTGTGTGTATGTGTGTGTGTGTGTGTGTGTGTTTGTGTGTGTATGTGTGTGCAAGTGTGTGTGCATGTGTGTGTGTCTACTTTATAGTGTGCGTTATAGCTCACAGCAGGCATTCAAATCCAAATAACTCCAAAAAAAACAAAACACCAACCTAAGCGTCAGGACACACTCTATAAAGATACAAATCGACAAATCACAGCAATAGGAACTAATCAACCGACATCAGGGGGACCCTGACAGTGAGGAGTCAATGCAGGGGGCACAGCTGACAGACAGGTTCATGCTATTCCACAATCTTGGGGCTGTTTTTTATCTGTATGCAAATTGTATTTGCATGGGGACCCCATGGCTTTAGTTTAGTTTGTATAAAGTATTTGTTTGTATTTGAGGGAAAGATTGTTTACTCGATTTCATTCAATCCGAAAAGTGTTTTCTTGAAATAAGTATTGTTGCAATCCAACGTATTCTTACCCACAGAAAGTTGGCTTCGACAGGCTTACCGGGTCAGACCACTTCTTAAGTGATACTATTGAATGAGTGTTGTTCAACCTACACACATTTGTTTCAGGGTCATCTGAAGACTCATCCCATCAACTGACTCAAGCTGTTGTTTCAGCTCTCACAACACATGTTTTGTGTTGCTCTAGAACCTCTACGACTTGGTCAAGGATATTGGTTTCGGGCAGCCATTAATCACAGTTTCGGTCTCACAGGGCTTCGGCCAACACATTATAAGACCTTGCCTCTTAAAGGGACGAGGCAAATCTCCCCCAGAACCCAGAGGGGGGGACCCCTCAAGATGGAACCCAGCCCCTTTACCCTAAACATGATGACGAGCCAACGTCAGAAACAGCAGAGGCTGGGGGAAGCCCCATCTTTTCCCCTTCCCTGGGATTAACGGGGATGCGTTGGCCGGTGTGTTGGTGGTCAGGTCAGCCGGGTGCCAGAAGTCATGGTAGCACAGGTCTGGTCCCCATTGATCCACTGGCTACAGCTAGCATAGGAGCTGTTGGAGGCTCCTCCGCACACAGCCCTGTCTTTATCCAACTTTGATCGCATGCTATTGGCTGCTCCCATGTTATATCACCAGTCCTTTTGGATTTGAATCCTCTGCCAAACGTCTCAATGTAACGAAACACTGCGCCATTCTTGTCAATGACGTCATGGTTTTTCTTATCAATGCTCTGTTCCGTCCGCAGGCGTATCGGCCCAGCTGACCAACACCAGGCTGAGGAGGAACACCTCGGTGGGAACCCCGTTCTGGATGGCTCCGGAGGTAGGACCCCTCCACGAAACACACCCAGACCCCCACTGAACAACACCGATACACTGGGTCGCACAGGTCAAGTAGACAGGAAAAACCCTGTCATCTATTGAAAGGTTGAAGATCTAACTCACTTGAACCCAGCAGTGAACCGAGATCCCCTGTGCTTGCGTCTACGCCACTAAAGTCCTAAAGTAGCCCCAGATGCCCTCGTAAAATCCTTGAATCCAATAAGAAAAGTGTATTTGAGAGCATAAGGAGGCGAATTAGAGGTCCTTTACATAAGGTTTGCATGATGGACAAATGGATGTAGCCTATTACACTCGGCCCTCCCAGATGCATGTGGGAGTCTGAGATTTAAATGACATTTGACTCGCGTTGACCTCCATCACGAAGAGGCGTTTTATCGAGGTGGAGTCTCTGAGTTCGAGGATTCAGGTTCAGAAGTTTTGGGATTTTCGCTGGGAAATGATTGATTATGCGTCATGAACACCGAAGGAAGAAGGCTTTGTTTGACGCCTTATTGTTGTGACGCAAACGCTGGCTCCAGGTCGCGATAGATAGCATTGTCCTCGTGTGGATTGATCGTGATTTTTCAGGCTGTAGGTAAGGTTGTTGAGATGCCGAGTTTTAACCATTGGATAAGCTCCATTAGATAACAACTTTATCAATTAAGATGAGTTGATTAAGAAGCTATCGCGTTACCATTGTTCACAGGTTTCTACAATTGAATCTTGTTGGAATTTTCCTTGTTACTATAAAGCTTTGAAAGTCTCTCCCTGTATAAGTTTGAACATTTATTGTTATCATTGGAAATATTCATACTTATTTCAGTATATCAAATCTCTTTAGTCAGTGTATTTCAGAAATGTTTAGAAAAGCTTTTATTAAAGAATGAAATGTGATTACAGTATGCAGTGTGTCTGTGTGCTCCAGGTGATTGGGTGTGTATGTGTATGTGTGTGTTTTGCAGGTGACAGAGTTTTTTTTTTTTTTATGTATGTACGTGTGTTGCAGGTGACGGTTTGTGAATATGTATGTGTGTGTGTTCCAGGTGATAGAGTGTGTATATGTACGTGTGTGTGTTGCAGGTGATAAAGTGTGTATATGTATGTGTGTATGTTGCAGGTGATAGAGTGTGTATACAGTATGTATGTGTGTGTGCTGATGATAGAGTGTGTATATGGATGTGTTTGTCGCAGGTGATAGAGTGTGTTTATGGATGAGTGTGTGTGTGTGCGTTTCAGGTGATAGAGTGTGCATATGTAAGTGTTTGTGTTACAGGGGAAAGAGTGTCTATATGTATGTGTGTGTGTTGAAGGTGATAAAGTGCGTATATGTGTGTGTGTGTGTGAGATACAGGTGATAGAGTGTGTATATGTGTGTGTATGTGTGTGTGTGTGTTGCAGGTCATCGCATGTGAGCAGCAGTTAGACACTACCTACGACGCCCGCTGTGACGTGTGGTCTCTTGGCATCACCGCCATCGAGCTGGGAGATGGAGACCCGCCCCTCTCAGACCTCCACCCAATGAGAGCACTCTTCAAAATACCCAGGTACGCCCCCAGAAAAATACCCAGGAACCCTCCCCCAAAATACCCAGGGACCCTCCCCCAAAATACCCAGCGACCCCCTCCCAAAGTAACCAGGTACCCTCCCCTAAATATCAAAGCACCCCAAAAATACCCAGTTACCCTGCTCCAAAATACCAAGGGACCCTCTCTCCCAAAATATGAAAGTACCTCAAAAATACCAAGGGACCCACCCCCAAAACCAGGTAAGAAATACTGAAGTACCCGAATAAAATACCCCAAAAAGAGTTGAACTGTAACCAAAAAGGTTTGGCAATCATCCCACCAGTTCTGCAATGACCGGTCTGTACCTACACTGCGTTCTACTTACCTGTGTTTTACTATGGCCACTCAAAGTGCTACGCAATCAGCAGCTCACACTCCCACATTTTTACCCAGACGCTGGTCTCAACCATGCAAGCCAGCAGCCAGCTTGTTTGGGGCATTTAGGGTATCCATATCCATGATTTCCAACTTTTTTTGGGAGAACCCCTAATCCAGTCCTTGTTTCTGTAAGTTTCGGTGTGCTGTGTATTAAATCGTCCCGCATACCCTGAGGGATTAACTGGTGAACACTCATCTCATAGAAGGATGCCAGAGTGTACAGATTATCATACGCTTGTGCCCTATGATTGTGGCTGTTTGTTGCTGCCGACAAGCTGTGAGCGTCTGTAATGATTGTGTTAAGCAACACAGACGAGGAGCTTGTCAAGACGGTTTATAAATCACACTGCCCTTCCTCAGGGGAAGCCCGCATCTCCCCGGTTAAAAGAAGAACTGTTAATTCATCGTTTAATTTCCATGCAGAACGCAGGCCACTTGTCTGGAAGCGTGTTCCCTGTACAAAGGTCTATTCAGGCTGGGGGCCTGGCAGTGATACAAAAAACAACATCCAATACTAATCTAAAAGAACCATTTTCAATCTGCAACTCAATAGGGCTGATTCGCCCACACTCTCCCTCCCTCTCTCTCCCTCTCCCTCCCTCTCCCACACTCTCTCTCCCTCTCTCTCCCTCCCTCTACCGCCTTCTTTGTCTCCCGTTCCCCATTCTCTCCCTCTCGCCCAATCCCTCCCCATCCCCCCCTCCCCTCCTCTATCTCCCCCTCCTTCTCTCCCCCCCTCCCCTCGATCTCATCACCACCCTCTCTCTCTCACCATCCCCAGCCGTCTCTCACCCCCAATTCTCCCTCTCTGCCCCCCTCCCCTTCTCATCCTTCCCTCCCCCCCCTCCCCCCCTGTATCTCCCTCTCCAAGCCTATGTGGGGCAGAGAGCCTTCGGCTGACAAAGTGCAGTCTTTCCAATCTGAGAGCGTGGCTCCGTGGTGCTCTCCTCTGCCAGGGGCTTGGTGTGACGCATCTCCCCGTGCTCCGGCTCTCCTGGGTGGGGGAGGAGGTCGGCGCGGGCAGCCTCTCTGCTCGCCCCCGTCTGGGTGGATGGAGGCTGTTGAAGGTGAACAGTAATTGTTTACCTTCTTCTGGTCTATGGCCTGAGTGCTCATCGCGGCTGTTAGCTCAATGCAACGGCAGCGTTTCGCGATTACGTGTACTTGCCCACACACACGCACACACACACACACACACACACACACAACCACACAACCACACACAACCACGCCCCCGTCTGGGTGGATGAGTGCACGGACAGAAAGCACTGTGTCCATCAGTAACCTTCGACAGTTTTGTTATTCTCTTGCTTTTTGTCTTTGCCTCTCTTATTCTCTCACACATGCACATGCAAACACACACACACACACACAAAAACATACGCACACAAATACACACACAAACACACTGTGGGTGTTAAGGCCAGAGGTTGTGTTAGCTGTCCTGTGAGGTAGCCTGAGGATCCTGAACCACAATCTGTCCCAGAGCTTTGTCGCATTCAACCTGATGGATGCTCCCAGCATCTCTCTCTCTCTCTCTCTCTCTCTCTCTCTCTCTCTCTCTCTCTCTCTCTCTCTCTCTCTCTCTCTCTCTCTCTCTCTCTCTCTCTAACTCTCTCTCTCTAACTCTCTCTCTCTAACTCTCTCTCTCTAACTCTCTCTCTCAGTGTTCGCATCCTCCACATTCTTCACTCTAGGCTCCAATGTAACACCGCGCTGTGGTTTGAAACTGGTTGAATCTTGGTGAATGGGGTGAACTAGGGTTGGACTGCGCTTGGCCCCTCTGCGAATAAATTATACAAGTCAACACAGGAGTTTCTTCTATACCAACTCACTTTGGATTCACTTTGAGACTTTAATTGCCTTTCTCTGTCTCTCTCTGTCTCTCTCTGACTCTCTCCGTCTCTCTCTCTCTCTCTCTCTCTCTCTCTCTCACTGACTCTCTCCGTCTCTCTCTCTCTCTCTCTCTCTCTCTCTCTCTCTCTCTCTCTCTCTCTCTCTCTCTCTCTCTCTCTCTCCCTCTCTCTCTCACAGAGTGTAGTGTAATTATTAACCAATCTGAGTTTGTAGATTTGAAATCCCAATGTAAATGTTATCAAACACGCTGAGGAGCTAGCCAGAGACTACAGGGCTTTTCTAAACACACAAGCAGAGCAGCTTCGGTAAAGATTGAGCCTGTTTTGTATGTGGACTGCAAATATAAGTGCCTCCTGTCCTCCCTTCACTGCTCCCTCTCATCCACTCTTCGCCTCACTTCTCTCACCCTTTCCACTACTCTCCTTTCCCGTCCACTCCTCCCCTCATCTCCTCCCTTTCTTCTCCTCGCCTCATGTCTCTTCTCCTCTCCTCTCCTTTCCTCTTCTCTCCTCATGTCTCCTCTCTTCTCCTCTCCTCTCCTTTCCTCATATCTCCTTTCCCCTCCTCATGTCTCCTCTCCTCTCCTCATCTCTCCTCTCCTCTTTTCTCCTCATATTTCCTCTCATGTCTCCTCTCCTCATGTCTCCTCTCCTCATGTCTCCCCTCCTCGTCTCTCCTCTCCTCTCCTCATATCTCCTCTCTTCTCCTCATGTTTCCTCTCTTCGCCTCACCTCTCCTCATGTCTCCTCTCCTCTCCTCTTCTCTCCTCTCCTCATATCTCCTCTCCTAATGTTCCCCCTCTTTGCCAAACCTCTCCCCTCCTCTCCTCTCTTCTCTTCTCCTCTCCTCTCCTCATATTTCCTCTCATGTCTCCTCTCATTTCCTCATGTCTCCTCTCCTCTCCTCATGTCTTCTCTCCTCTCCTCTCCTCTCCTCTCCTCTCCCCTCCTCGTCTCTCCTCTCCTCTCCTCATATCTCCTCTCCTAATGTTCCCTCTCTTCGCTTCACCTCTCCTCTCCTCCCGTCTCTTCTCGTTTCCTCCCCATCCCCTTCCTCTCCCCTCTTCTAACCGGCAGATCAAACAAACCCTGACTCTTAAAAAGTCAACGCATTAGCCGGAACAAGGCTGTGTTTAAACGGCCACCTCTTTAGCGGTTATTCTCTGTGATAAAACAGCGACGCGCACTCTCTTGGCGGCTCCAATTAATGGCTGTCACAGCTCAGGGCTGGTAAATAGGCCCCGCTTGCGCATTAGCAAGCGGGTATCGACCTCCTCACATCATCCCACTCCGAGATTCTCTCTTGTAAAAAAAATATTTTAACAGGATGGGGCATTAGAGCCTATGAGCACTAGCGTGTTAACGTGTCTCAGCCACGGGGCCTTGTTACCCCTGGCTCTCACTCCCACCTCCGGGTCGACTCGATTGAGTTGCTTAGCGCCATCACTAGCCAGAGTTTGGCAATGGATTGAAATAGCTAAGTGCTAGAGAAGGTTTGGTTGCCGTGGGATAGCTGCGTGCTCTACCTAGCCAGAATGAGTTTGGAGTGACCTTGATTGCTTGAACATTTAAAATGGTTTTGCCTAACAAGAGAAACTTTGGCTATAGTTTAGGATAGTTAAATGTTCTAGCTAGCCAGCCACAAATTTGACTATGGTGTGAAATAACTAAATACTAGCGGCATATTTTGGATGTATGATACAATACTTAATTCAATCTATAAATAAATGATATGGCTAGCCAGTGTATTGGCTGTAGAGTGAAAAAGTTCAAACGTTTTGGGCAGCCTTGGACAAGCTCCCAGTGTCCACTCCCTTCATGGATGGTCCCATGCTAATATGAAGGGAGCTAGTGTACAAGAGACAGCCCCACATAACCCAGTGCTGCCAGCAAGCTCTTTCAACATGCTGTTCTTGACAACACAAAAGGAAATTCAAACGATTGTAATGAAAATGTGATGTATTGTTTGGTGTCCACTGCTGTTACAATTACTTATTGTCAACCAGTGGATCAATCACTGCCACACAGTCATGCAGTCAATGGCGGTTCATTTTGTGTTGGAAGAAAAACTCTCACGGCATCTCCCTGGAGAATGGGAACAGAGCGATACGTTCTGGCAAGGATTGTTCTGGCTGTATTCTCCTGAGAGCACTGTCTTGGATCTGTCCGTTCTCTGGGGCCGGCCGGTCCAATCCAATCGCCTTTCCTTCCCTTCTTATCTCCTCTCCCCTCTCAGAAACCCTCCTCCGACTCTGCATCAGCCAGAACTGTGGACAGGCATCTTCAACGACTTCATCTGCAAGTGAGTCTGGTGTGTGCACATGAGTGGGGATGTGTAATGAACACAAATGTGTATCATGTGTAGAAATAAAAAAAATAATGATGACACACTACTTGATTAGAAGAAAGTTCAGCAAAAAAGGTTTTTTTTTCTGTCCTTTCTCGTCTGTCGTCCAGATGCCTGATTAAGGACTTTGAGCTGCGACCCAATGTTCTGGACCTCCTCCAGCATGTTTTCCTCCAGCAGATCCGAGGTAAAGAGAAGGTCCTGCAGAAGCATTTGATGGAACACATCGACCTCAACCAGCAGCTTGGAAACATTGAGAAAACGAGGTACATCCTCCTAAACACACTTTATTAATGGTTTCTGCTGGTATTTTATGCACTAATAACTAATTCTTTCCCCCACTGTTGCCGATTCCGAGTCGTGTTTCTAGACTGGAGACGTCATACATGTCTCCTATTGAATTCACTTTAACCTCGGACAGGGAAGTGAGGTTCTGAGGGTGTACACGTCCAGGAGAGAGCTACTAGGTTTGATTCACCAAGGTCCACAACAGGAATCCGCCTCACCAGCTACCTGCTCCCTCATGACATATGTCTGGATTCACTATATTATACTTCACTGCAAATGTGCAATCTAAATGACTAAAGCAATCAGGAGCATTCGGCCCTTACAAAGTATGATCTTTGTCTATTTTGGGGACACTCACTAATAAAGTACATCCTGGTGTCTGACTCTGGGCCTACATTAAGAAAGAAAACCAAACGTTTCTCCTAGCTGGATGTTATGCATGAAACTGCATCGATTTTTCCCTCGAAACAAACAAAAGCAAGAAACCAATAATCCCTGATGTTGCACCAACCTAACTGGCCCCATAATCCACACAGTACAGATGGTTCAACAGTAGGGTTTACCAAACGCAAGCTAACCTAGCTCCATGCTAACGTAATGCTAACGTCATTTTGTGTTATTTAAGCCATCATGGAAAGGCAGTCAGAACCACAGAGCAAAACGACAGGTAACAGATGACCCCCAACCCATCGTCCGCCCACTTAGCTAGTTGCTAACCATCCCAGCTAACCAAGTCCTTTTAGACCAATCAGAGCCCTCTTCGTAGCTGTGATGTCATCCCAACTGGACAGTTTCCCCTTGTTGTTCTCCTCCAGTTGTTGTCATTTGTGTCGTAACTCATTCCAACTTCCCCTTCATCTCACTGGAAACATGTGAGCAATGATTTGTATTTGTGATGATTTTCCTTTAACACAAATCCCACTGGTTTATTGCCATCGTTCAATATGAAATTAACATAATCCTATGAACTGTTATCAAGTATAATAAACTGGTATAAACCAGATAGGTTAAATCTTTAAAAAGTCTGTCACCCCAATGACAGACTCACACTTCTTCTTATCATCACCATATATATTTCAATGGCCGGCCTACAAATTCACACATTTCGATAGCTTGGGGGTTAATATGTGAGTGAATCGTTG
>NC_044070.1:7937047-7997047 GCF_902167405.1 Gadus morhua
CTAGTATCTATTCTTAGGGCATTACTACGTGTATTTTTTTCAGAGGAGAAAGAAACTTCCACATATTTTACTACATGTACGCGGGGCTGGCGGAAAGAAGAAAGCTTGCCCACTACAAGCTCTCCGACAGCAAAACACCCAAGTAGGTTTCAGCGAACACCACCTTCCCCTGATTTCCTACTCAAAATGATCTTCCTGAGACCTTATTTGGACTTGACCTTATTTGGGCTTTCTGCTTGCCTGTGTCCTGCAGGTATCTGTTCAACGAGCATGTTAAATTAGGACCTGACATCGTCAGCAATGCCTCTTACAAGGAGCAGTTTGATGCGGTGGAGCAGTGTTTCAAAGTCATCGGATTCACCCTGGAGGTAGGGAAGGCTGTGTTTCATTATGGGCTCAAGGGCCCGACTGTGTGCACCCAGGAACGCACGGTGTAACCTTGATAGTGGAAAACAGACACAACCAGACACTCCCAGAAACCCTTATACAAATGCACAGAAGCACACACACATACACACACACACACAAACACACACACACACACACACACACACACACACACACACACACACACACACACACACACACACACACACACACACACACACACACACACACACACACACACACACTAATGTGCAAACACACAAAAACACACACACTCAATCATGCAACAAAAAAAAATCGGTAACCTGCCCCAAACAACCATATGCACATATATCTCACACACAAATACTAAAGGAATTAATTAAGGTGTTATGAAATTATGTAATATATAGTTTAACATAAAAAATACCCAAAAAGATGAACATTTGCTGAACATTTCATGTTGCCCGGTGCGACAGTTGTGGGATGCTAACTAGCCCTTAGCATAGCGGATGCTAATGAGGGTTGAAGATCCGCACGCCTCTGGGATCCGCTCGTCGATAACACTTATCCAGACATCCCCCTGCGCCGTGGACAGGACCGGCTCTCCGTCTTCCTGACGGGTGGAAGTCACAAAGCGTTTCAGGAGTGCATCGCTAATGGACGACTGAATTGATGATGAGCAACGGTGTTCAAACAGTCGCTGCCCATTAATATAGTGACAAGTGGCTAGTTAAGATGGAGGTATGCTTCCGTCCACTCGCTTGTGGTTGGCTAACTCTCACGAGAAATAACTTTAACAGTTGAGGTTACTTGTTGAAGTTTGGCATGTGAAAATGAAAATATATACATTTCGGAAATAAATTGGTGGAGATCATCAGTCAACAAAGCTTGTTTAATTCTTAAACCGTCTTTGCTGATGATAAACTAACACAGAGATTTGCAAGGTTAGATACAAATTAGAGAATAATCGGTTTTATCTATAATCATAAATCCCTCAATAAAAGATTTGACCAATCAAATCCATAACCAAGTGTTTCCGTGTGTCAGGAGCTGGGCAGTGTTTACAGCACCCTGGCCGCCATCCTCATCTCCGGCGACCTGGAGTTTGCCGCCGTGGCGTCGGAACACCAAACGGACAAGAGTGAGATCTCAAACATCCCCGTTCTGGAAAACGGTGAGCGGACGAATCAGACACACCCCTCCTTCATTATGGGATATACATGTTCTGTGGGGCTTCGAAACGAGGACAAATTCATAACCGTCATCATATCTCAACGATCCCATGTTAAACACACGATCGTTCTATGCTACGACGAATGCTGACCTTCGACCTTTGACTCCCCCCAGTGGCGTCGCTGCTGTGCATCCGCTGCGATGAGCTGCAGGAGGCGCTGACGTCGCACTGCGTGGTGGCGCGCGGCGAGACCATCATACGGCCCAACACGGTGGAGAAGGCCACGGAGGTGCGGGACGCCATGGGCAAGGCGCTGTACGGACGCCTCTTCAGCTGGATCGTCAACCGCATCAACGCCCTGCTCAGCACCAACGAGCCCCTCGGGTGAGCGGCCGGACCTCACTTATGTCCAGGGGTCTTTGGGGCCTTTTAAAGGGGGCCGGGGGCCACCAGCACCAGGGGAACAATGAGGTGAAGACAGTCGATCCATTAAACATCTGTGTGCGGACACCATCCCACTTGTGATGGGATTTTGAAATGGCTTTTCATGGTTGAACATCCTCACACCTGGTGGTAAAATGGGGGCCCTTCAGAACTGTTTTCTGACCAGGTTCCAACTGGTTGTGACTGGTTGACACGTGGTTACACTGGATTTAAGCGGTTGTGATTGAACGTATGCACAATTGCTGCATTGACTCTGTGAAATATTAGCTTGACCTTCTTGTCTATCTACCTTATCTGACAGTGCACTGATTAACAACGTGAATATGTCTGATCAACAACCCCCCACCCCGTCCACCTCCACCATTCCTCCACCACTCCATCCCTCCACCTCTCCACCCCTCCACACACACCCCCCCACCAGCGAGGGGGACAACAGCCTCAACATCGGGATCCTTGACATCTTCGGCTTTGAGAACTTCAAGAGGAACTCCTTCGAGCAGCTGTGCATCAACATCGCCAACGAGCAGATCCAGTTCTACTTCAACCAGCACATCTTCACCTGGGAGCAGGTAGGACCTCCTGCCTCGCTGCTCACCCATTCACACTCATTCATTCATTCATCTTATTACTATGTAGGTGCTCAGCCGATACGCTTATCCAAAGCCACATACAGGCATAAAAAGTCGAAGTCGAGCAGACGAAATGCATTCAGTGAATGTAAATATCAACACAGTGACTCCGCTTCACGTCCAATTACTGTATGAACGGCGACAACGTATCTGTAGGAGCCTAAATGCCTATTCGCTTTATTTAAGTACAGATTTTACGATAACAGTATTTTACGATAATAGTTAATGGCGTTAATTTCGAATATATAGAATTTTATTTTGCAATTCACTTGCAATATTTTTGGTGTATGCGCACATTTAGTTACTTTATTTTGAAGTGTGACAGGAACTTAATTGTTTTAACTACCGGTATGACAGTTTTTTGATCTCTCTCCCTCTCGTTCTCTTTCTATCTCTTATCTCTAATCATACATCACGTCGTGGTCCGGTGGATTACTTTTGTGGATATTGGATGAGGTATGCGTTGAAGGGAAAACAGAGCGTCAAGCTGAAGCTTCACTAATTAGACCTATTGATCCTACAGTATCCATCCGAGAGTGTGGGGGTCAGGCTACATCGTCCGTTGGTTTTATCCACGGGGTAGCCTTAAGGGGGCTGCCGCGGAGTGCCATGGTCTCACGGGTCCATTCGGCCCGGCCCCTGCTCTGGAGGGCCCCTCAGGGGCCCTTTGGTTGTGGTGTTAAACGACGGGGTCCCCGCCCACGCGCTACAGCACGATACATCACTCGGCGAAGAGGGTCAATTAGGAGCTGGAGACAGTCGGCGTCGGACCGGCAGCTCCCCCCAGGAACCTTCTGGCACGCTGCCCAGGAATACAGTAGCGGGGTCGGGCTCTGGGGGGGGGGGACGGCGCCGCTGTCATCCATCAGACGGCGGAGAGACATCATAAGTCATGATTGGTTGGGAGCGGGAGGGGAATAATGTAAAGCATGACTGCATAGACAGCCACTCACTCTCGGTGATGGGTTGGACTTCGGACGGACGGATGTTGTTGTTGCAGCGGGAATGGGCGCTACCCTTTGGGACCTTCGGGAGAGAGAGTCGCGGAACTCTCCGGTGTACGCTAAACTTCTCAAGATTTTATGAAACTTCTCAAAAGTTCTCTACAATTCTCCAGCAGTCCTTTGCAGACACTTATGCAGAATCATGTAATCATCTCGATTATGCGAGGAAAGTTGAAGTGTCTATGCAGACGATATGGATAACGTTAAACTCCTAATCACGCCTGCTTGTCCCAAGATTTCAACGTGATTAATTGATGTGGTTTGGGGGTGTTGATGTTATTATGCCTGTGGATCTGCATCAAACGGTGTGTTCATATCTCTCCATGGGTCGTGTTTCTAGGGTTTCTGTTCAGCGCTGTTAAAGTGTTTCATGGGTCAGGGAGATCCGTTTTGCTGTTGTTGGTTTCATGTTGAGTTTTCCTCTGACCCGTAACGTTGCTGACTCAGAGGAAGACCTTCAGCTTCTGTTAGCCTCATGTGGTCAGCATACCTCACGGAAAAGTATGAGGCTCTGTGTGTGTGTGTGTGTGTGTGTGTGTGTGTGTGTGTGTGTGTGTGTGTGTGTGTGTGTGTGTGTGTGTGTGTGCGTGTGCATGTGCTTGTGTGTGTGTGGTCGTGTGTGTGTGCTTGTCTGTGTGTTGTGTATGTGTGTGTGTGTGTGTGTGTGTGTGTGTGTGTGTGTGCTCGTGTGTGTGTGCTTGTCTGTGTGTTTGTGTATGTGCGTGTGTGTGTGTGTGTATGTTTGTGTGTGTGTGCGCGTGTGTGTGTCCTACTTTAACTTTGGCCTGTGCTGTTTTTTCCGGCGGTTCTGTCCACTGACTATAAATCATATTCTTTCCTGCTCCTTTACTTCGACATTATCAAGAAATGTGCTACAAGTAACAACAAGTATAGAATAAGAATCAGCAGCAAAACAATAAACTCGCTCTCTGTTGAAGAAAAGCAAGAACACCTCTTACAGACATTCAAATATATTCAAATACAAATACTCATAAAATCGGTGCGAAATACGACATACAACGCAGGATGGAATTTAAGATCCTTTGCCTACCCTTTCCACCATGCCTTCACCCAATACCCCCCCCCCCCCCCCAAACTCTAACCCCAGGACGAATACCTGAACGAGGAGGTGGACGTGCGGATGATCGAGTACGAAGACAACCGGCCCCTGCTGGACATGTTCCTCCAGAAGCCCATGGGCCTGCTGTCCCTGCTGGACGAGGAGAGCCGCTTCCCCCAGGCCACCGACCAGACTCTCGTAGGTAAGACCCCCACCAGGCCACCGACCAGACCCTCGTAGGTAAGACCCCCACCAGACCCCCACCAGGCCACCGACCAGACCCTCGTAGGTAAGACCCCCACCAGGCCACCGACCAGACCCTCGTACGTAAGACCCCCACCAGACCACCGACCAGACCCTCGTAGGTAAGACCCCCACCAGGCCAACGACCAGACCCTCGTAGGTAAGACCCCCCCCAGGCCACCGACCCCCCACTAGGCCACATAGCAGACTGTCGTAGGTAAGACAACCCCCAGAACACCCACCATGCCTCATATCAGACCCTACTGAGTAATGCCACTGAGACCAGAACCTCGTAGGTAAGCCCCCCAAACAGAGACCAGAACCTCGTAGGTAAGCCCCCCAACCAGAGGCCAGAACCTCGTAGGTAAGCCCCCCAACCAGAGACCAGAAGCATGCAGTATTATCCCCGACCAGAGACCAGACCCTCGTGGCTAGGACCCCTAACCGACCAACCAGTTGGCCCTGTGTGTGTAACTCTCTGATTCCTTGCTTTGTAGAGAAATTTGAAGTTAATCTGAAATCCAAACACTTCTGGAGACCCATGAGGGTGGACCTTGGCTTCGGGATCAACCACTATGCCGGAAAGGTGATTGATCTGTCCGGCTACCTGTATGTCTGTCTACTTGTCTCTGTCTGTCTGTCTGTCTGTCTGTCTGTCTGTCTGTCTGTCTGTCTGTCTGTCTGTCTGTCTGTCTGTCTGTCTGTCTGTCTGTCTGTCTGTCTGTCTGTCTGTCTGTCTGTGTCTCTCTCTCTCTCTCTCTCTCTCGCGCGCGCACTCTCGCTGTATCTTGCTCTCTCGCTCTTTCTTGCTCTCACTCTTTTATTCAAAACGGTGTATGCGCAGGATGTCGAAGGGCATTGGGTGAACATGGTTGCATTGTTTTTGTTGACCTTTGCCCTCCCAGGTGATCTACAACGCCAGCGGGTTCCTGGCTAAGAACCGCGACATGCTGCCAGCGGACATCGTTCTGCTCCTTCGGTCTTCAGAGAACCTTCTCATTAGCAAACTGGTCACCCACCCCCTCACCAAAACAGGTTACATCACGCGCTCACTAACTACATTTATCGAAACACAATCTTGTGCCGACATTTTTCCAATTTTGAATTACTTTAGTATGCGCCCATGTTAAATGTATTTTCTCTTTATCATTTCTACGACTGTACTCCTGGACTGCTGTGACTCCCGAAACTGGGATTAGTAGAGCACTATATTTGCATAAGTCGAAATCTTCAACTTCACCCACGGTGACTCACGAGCACAATGTTTGTGCTCGTTTACATGAATTTGTGTATGCTGATTTTCATCCATCTTGTGTGTGGTTGGGTTTGTTTCCTAGGTAACCTGGCCCACACCAAGGGGAAAGGTGCTCTCCTGATGCAAGCACCCCGTACCCCGAACCGCACCATGAACTTCACCAAGGTGGGCCCACTGCTCTGAGCCTCTGATATGATTCGCGGTTTCCTCCAATGCATCTTGCTCAAGCACACCTACAATTAGGCTGTGGGCATTGATCCCAGAGCTGTGTGGCTGTGTGCCTATGACCCTAGTTCATACGGATAACTACCCTTTGGCTCCTTGAAAACACACCGCTCGTCTTTTCTTCCCTTATCGCTAGCTTCTTTGTTTGCTAGTACGATTTTCTATAGAGTTTGTATGTTGTAAGATTGCGTTGTGTTTTTTACTTACTTATTTGCTGTTACCTACATATTCAATGCAAGTTTAACCTACCCACAACTTTAACAAAAAATGCCAAGGTAAACACAGAACATGTGGTACGGGAATATGCTCTAGTCTGTTGTAGTCCAGAGTCGAGTCGAGGCTTGAAATTCTTCTTTTATTCTTTCCCTCCTTTTCTGAACCTCTGTTTTCCATGAAGATGGGGCTTGTGTTTTACAATGAGGTAACGGTAACAACAGTCTTGCCTTGTGTCCCTTGCAGTTCCAATTAACATATTCTCCCTTATAATTTGTACTTAGGGAGAAAATCCAGATCGTTAGTGTGAACGGCAGTGTGGATAGGAACAACCTGTTAGCATGTGGTTAAGTGTCTTAGCAACCTGCTTAGTTACACTCTAGCTTGCAGTAGCCTTTCAGGCATCAAATACTGTACATCCTGATATGCAAATGGTCCAGCAAGCAGAGTGGTGGTGGAGTTACTTTCATGTGTTAATCAACACGTTAATTGAACCTTCGCACTGTCACTCTTAATGGATTCATTCGGTCGTAGAAATGTTTTTATGCTAATGCCACCCGCTTTTCTTTAGCTTCAGGTAGCTAACTTAATCAAATGCTGAGGAAAGGTTTTTACATCCTCAATATTGACACCAAAGGTTGAGAAATCAGCTGTGTTTGTTGGCTTCAAAGAGAGCCATATCAAGAGCCTGTAGCACCGTAATTATGATCGCAATCCAACAATGCACTCCCGGCTGAATCAGGGACTCAATTTGTTCATCTAAAAGCAAAAGAAAGTAGTGAAATAGAAATCAGCGTTTATATTTGAAGTTTGTGAATATATTAACATAATTCTGTATATTTAGGAGCACCCTTGCAAAAAAGCCCCTTGAACAATTCAAAGTTCCTATAAACATCTAGAAAAATGTGTTTTGGCTCAATGTAGAGTTGTGCATAGAATACATAGTATATAAGAGTATTCAACCCTCTGTACTTATAGTTTTAAGTAATGCTGCATCATTTTAACTTGTAATCTAGCATTGTTTAGTTAGTCATTATTACTAGTGTTATTACTATTTGGTGAGTATTTAAATTTACATCAAGTAGAATACGGTACAATAGAGTAGAGCAGTGCATAAAGTAGAGTAGCGTAGAGTAGAATATAATATAATTGAATCGATTAGAATATCAATTTGACTGTTGAATCTCTTGTCGTTTATGCATTTTATGCGTTTCTTTTGCAGCCTTCTTGGAAATTAACACTCACGTCTGAAAACAAGCGCTTGCTCTCTCAGTCCCCCGACGCCTCGGTACATACACAGACAAGAAATCATATTAATAGATCAGACGCTTTGATCAAACGCTGGTATAAGTATCTAAATGGAAATAAGGCCTAAGACATCAAGGTGAATTGTCACTTTCAAACGATCATCAGAGAAACTGGTTGGTCGAGACACAAGATGATTTACGGTTGAGTTCATTGACAAAACATGTAGCTAGTTTTATTTGAAGAAATACTTGTTGTTCAAAAGTAATGGCAAAGGCCGTCCACCCAACCATAACCGATAACCCCTAATTCATAAATAACAAACTGTGCTGCATGTAACATCGAAAAATGACATTGCTACGAAGCAATAATTAGCTGTAATTTACTATTTGTCAGATGCTTTTATCCAGAGCGACATACAGGGAATTCAGATTCATGTCACGAGCAGGGAAGGCCTATCTTGCTTAAAGAGACCTACAGGTAGTCTGTGAACATATCAAGAATCAAACCCTCTACCTTTAAGGCTGATACAGTCGAGCACCATAGCTCATGAATTAAGTTCCCCTATAATTGTTCCTTTCAAAAGAGTCTTAATCATACATATAAAGGCCCGCGTGTATAATCAACCGTTTTTTCTGTTATAATTGTTGGGGTAATTTAGTTATTATTAATATAGCATTTAGAACTTATTAATGGGTTTTTCTTGTCATCAGGGAGACTCAGGAGAAGCCACCCACCACCCGAGGGAGACCACCAACATGAGGACCCAGACCGTCTCCTCCTATTTCAGAGTGAGACATTATTTAGTTAAAGACTGAAATCCACCTCACTGAAATCCAACAGGGGCAACAGTGCCCCCTCTGGTGAAATACAGCCTGCTGTTGTCACCAGCATAACTTTCAGCCTTTCAGGAACCAAGTGGGGTGCTGTGTCTTTGGGTTCTTGTGTGTTGTGTGAGTGTTATGTCACTCTCTACAGCTTGTGCCACTCAGGTTTCTGTTTCAAACCATGGCAGACTGGAATAATCCCGTAAATGGCTATGTTATGGATCTGAAAAGAAAATGGCTAGAAATCCATTATGGTACATAGCATGGAACTAGCTTAAAAAGACATGAGATTTTGGCAAATCTTGATGACACAGCCTCAAGTTGTCAAAACCCCAACATACATTATTTTCTAGTACTCCCTGATGGACCTGCTCTCCAAGATGGTGTCCGGCCAGCCCCACTTTGTGCGCTGTATCAAGCCCAACAACGACCGCCAGGCCCACAGGTTTGACCAAGAGAAGGTCGTGGTCCAACTGCGCTACACCGGGGTTCTGGAAACTGCCAAGATCCGTAGACAGGGCTACTCCCACCGAATCCTCTTTGCCAATTTCGTCACGAGGTTAGCTAGCCGGCTACTTTTAAATGTAGGTTAGCTAACTGGCTGCTTAAAAGCATATAGCTACCCTACACAACTTTATATATAACTTTATGTTTTTATACAAATATTACACAAATTACATTGTAAATATTAAATATATATACAACGTATATATCTGTATGTATATATAGCCTATACAGAAAATATGATGATAAATATGATCAAATATGATATCCATTTGATATACAATGCCGATCCTTTCCTTCTTCTTGATTCGTACAGGTACAGCATCCTGGCGTTCCGTGCCAATGAAGAGCCAGCCGCCACTCCAGAGAGCTGCACTGCCATCCTGGAGAAGGCCAAGCTGGAGAACTGGGCCATGGGGAAGACTAAGGTAAGGACCCCCCGCTCCAACATGTAGTGTCAGGACACAAGCTCATTAGTCCTGTTACTGAAGCTAATGTTCTGAATTGGCATCATTAATCACTACGGATGACATTGATTTTTTAAAATCATGTAAGTGTATTGATTAGTTTAATCAACAAAACAAAACGTGATACATTTTTATGTATTTATTTTGCAAATCATGTAGATGTAGAATTAGATGTAGATGTCGATGTAGAATCATGTTCATATTTTTTGGGATCCGGTTTCTCTAGGTGTTCCTCAAATATTTCCACGTTGAACACCTAAACCTGGTGGTCCAGCGGGCCTCGAACCGGATCGTTCTGGTCCAGGCTTGCGTCCGGGGCTGGCTGGGGGCCAAGAGGTACCAGAGAATCCTGGCCAAGCGGGAGCAGAGCGCCCTGGTCCTGCAGTCTGGTCAGTACCGTGGATCAACTTACAGAAGCTCACATTAAGCTTGTATTGTGTCCATTTTAATACAATTATATTGAACTGTCTTTTACCAAACGTGGCCCGGCCCCTCACATTAATATGAATAAATTGAATGTGCATTATTTATAGCATTAGTATTTATTTGTACTATTTACCTTAACTACACTCACCCTTTTTTATTTATTAACAATACAAATGTTGCATTGCATTATGTATATATTATTTTTACTATAAACTTCTCAGCTTACCGAGGATATCAAGGTCGCAAGAAGGCTGTGGGCGCCAAAACCCAGGCCCAGCTGGAGGCCTTCATTACCAAGTTTCAGGCGGGTATGGACAACAACATTCCCTCCCTGTGCAACACAGGTTGCACTGCCATACATCAACATAAGCATTGGCAGTGCTGGGCTAGCCCTAGCCAGCATTAGCCCTAGCATCCTAGCAATGCTTGTCAGGACTTTTAAATGCTGCGCACCCATAAGCGGCCACATCTGTATACGTATGTGTTGTTCACGGTTTTGTTGGTCATATTTCTCGTCAGTTTGCAGAGGCTACCTGGCAAAGAAGAAGTACAAGGCGCTCATTGACGAGAAGAACCTAGCAGCCACCAAGATCCAGGCCCGGTACCGAGGGCATCGGGACAGGAAGAGCTTACAACGGAAGAAGTGAGAGGGATATGATAGAAAGAAATGCTTGAACTGTTCTTTTCTGTTTATTACTATAACGTTGTACACAATCGATATTCAATGAGCCATTTTTTTATATTCTGTACCAAAACCTTGACTGGGAACAAAGTGACCATTTGAAACCCTGTGGCTTGGTCCTTTCTAGGGAGGCCAAGGCCAAGGAGCAGGAAGAAGCATCTCTCAAAGAAAAGGAGGAGGAGGAGCAGCAGAAGGAGGAGACGGCCGCGGAACAGAACGAGGACGCGGCGGGCGAAGCCGAGACGAAAGAGGGGTCGGACGGCAGTGCCCCCGCTGTGCCCGGCGGCTCGCTGACTGAAGAGGAGGAACAGGCCAAAGCCGCCGTGGTCCTCCAGAGTAACTACCGCGGGTACAAAGAGAGGAAGAAGTTCAAGGGGCGCAATAAGACCGCGGCCGGAGACGGGACCGCCGGCGAGGGTCAGGGGGAGGGATCAGCCGCCCTGGAGGTGCTGGCAGAGGGGAACGATGGTGGCAAAAAGGAGGGGGAAGTAGAGGGCACCGAGGGAGAGACGGATGGTGCAAAGGGAGCGGAGGAGGAGGAGGACGAGAACACTGTGGAGGCGGAGGACAATGAGGACAGTGACCACACACAGGTGGCGGAGGAGGAGGAGGACGACGAGGTGAGTACCGTCGTGGGCGAGGAGGAGATGGAGAAAGAGCAGTCGGCCGTGGATGAGGAGGTGCCAAAGGAAGACGGGAGCGCTGAAGAGGGAGGTGACGTCAGTGTTGAGGAGGAGACCAAGGCGGCCACTGTCATTCAGAGTAACTTCAGGGGCCACCGGGAGAGGAAGAGGCTGGAGGAGGAGGGAAAAATCCCGGCCCGGAAGAAAAAAGAGGAGAAGGCCCCGTCGGAAACGGGGGACGCCCCCAGCGAAGACACAACCAAAGAAGAAGCCTCAACTGCAGCCAAAGAAGAAGAGGCGTCCACTCCAGTAGACGTCTCAGAGGTTGATGTGCAGTTGGAGGACCCGGACGAGGCCAGGGCAGCCGTGGTCATCCAGAGCAACTTCCGGGGCCACAAAGAACGCAAGAGGCTGCAGGAAGAAGGGAAACTACCCAAGAAGAACCAGACCTCAAACGGCGTTCCCCCAGCACCGGCAGAAGGGGAGACCACCGCACAGGAAGAGGAACTGCCTCCGCCTCCAGACTTTGCCGCAGAGTTCCAGGGGGGTGAAGACGAAGTGAAGGCCGCCACGGTCATCCAAAGCAACTTCAGAGGCCATCGGGAACGTAAGAAGATGAAGGCAGAGAAAGAGACCAAGGGGCAAGAGGGCCAAGAGGCAGCCCTTTCACAAGACCCTGAAGGAGAAGGAGTTACAAACGGCGATAAGGGGGCCCAGCAGGACGCGATTGACGTTACCGACGTGGAGCTCGAGTGTAAGAAGGAGGGAGACGCAGAGAAGGAGAGGCTGGAGGAGGAGCAGGCAGCCCTGACGATCCAGAGGACCTACAGAGGGTACCAGGACCGGAAGGCCCAGAAGGGCAGTAAGGAGTCTGTGCAGGAAGACGCCAAGGCTTTTGAGGCCTTCTCAAAAAGTGTAAGATGCCCTCTCCATACTTTGTGTTTGACAAGGAAGCAACAAATCATTGCACTTGTGTAATGGCCTTCCAACCCACTCTTCTCCCATTCCACTTCCACACAGGTTAGAAAGGCTTCTCAGGACTTTGCCAGTATACAGGAGAAACTGAACGAGATAATCCTGAACCACCAGTCCACCGCTCAGGACAACGCGCTGTTCGTCAAACCCGGCTCCGCCAACGGCCTAATCCACAAGAGCTACTCATCAGGTAAAATAAGGCACATGACAAACGTTTGAAATCAACAAACTCAACTGGAAAGATTCAATTGTAAGTAAAGTTTGTTGGTAGCTCGATTAATGCTTATCATGTCTTCTCTTCTCTTTTTTTCTTTTTAATCTGAAAACCAACTACTAACTAACAAATGATTCCAGACAGTCAGTATCACTCACCTTGTTCAATCCGTCTCCTCCAACTCTGTGATTTATTCTCTCACATTATTTCATCCCAGTACCTGAGCAAGGTGGTCTAGTGGCTAGGGATGTTTTACTACAAGCTGTAAGGTACTGGGTTTGGACGCCAATGTCGACATCGTAACTTCTAGGCTTCCTAACCCCTACCTGAATGACATGTATCCGAATTCATTGGGAGGCCTCTTCGATAAAGGCCTTTGCTAAATAAATACTTGATACAGTAAGTCAATATGATTGTCGCTTTTCATGTTGATGTTCAGAGAAGCTATTGTGCTCTCTCTTCACGACCAACATTTGAAATGCCTTGTTTGCCTAATTTTGAACATGAAAATTGTTTTGTCTCCTCACTATATTGAGAGTGTTACCAGTGTGTTTGGGTGGATCAAGAATTCAGAGATTCTTGATTTTCCCAAGAGAAATCCCAAGAGATGTCAAGCAAAACAGTAAATCTCCCCTTGACTGGTCTGTCATCAAAACAAAGCCCCCTCTATCTATTGTGCATTTGATCTTCACAGGCGATATGTGTAATTGCTATTGTGGGGGTTGAGGGGGGGTGTGAATGTGTGTGTGTGTGTGTGTGTGTGTGTGTGTGTGTGTGTGTGTGTGTGTGTGTGTGTGTGTGTGTGTGTGTGTGTGTGAGAGTGTGTGTACGTGTGAGAGGTTGAAAGTTGCCTTCCTTCGTGTGACAGGCGCGATAAAACCGTCAGTATTTTTTTATAATTCAGACCTTGTTTATCAAAGATTACACATTTGATGTGCTAAAATACCCTTTAGGTTTCTGTCAAATGGTAATTTGGTAAAATGGTTATTATTATATGTAATGCTTTTCTCTGATTTAAATATTTCTAATTAGATTCATTTTGATTGAATTAATTTTACACCTGAAAATCAAACCGTTAATAATTCAAAATTAAGCTGTTTAAAGTTTTGAATTAAAGTAAAATTACATTTCACTTAAACTCACGTCAAGTATGTTAAGGTACTACTAATACTAAAACAAATAATACATACATTCACAATAACCTTACAGCTTTAACCTGGCCTGATTGGCATTATTTTTCTACACTACCTTGATTCTACAAGATGGCTGCCAGTTGAATCCAGCCCATGGATGAATTCTGCACCACTAATTGCTTTAGATATGGGGTAAACCAACTACAGACGCGAACTTTTGAGGCGTGAGGGTGAAGAAAGGTTGGCAGCCATATTGGTCATCATTGGTAAAGGTTGTGGAAATGTTAATCGCGTCATATGCATCGTGGGAGGGAAATAATATGTGCTTGATTCGTTTATGAGCTTTGGCCACTTCAACACGATGATGGGGAATGACCTTCTACAATGACACGCTCAATAACGTTACGTTGACCTGATCAATTATGTATTTCATTGATAATTGATTGAAGGATTTAGTCGGTTGCTTGATTTATAATGATTTAAACATAACTTAAAGGTTGTTGTAATATATTAAGGATGAATATATATCAAATCATGATTTAAATATGACACATACACACACACACACACACACACACACACACACACACACACACACACACACACACACACACACACACACACACACACACACACACACACACACACACATCAGACATGTACTAATATGCACCCACACATACCCTTAGGCAAACATTGTTATTTCATCACTAATGACAGCCATGATGGATTGCATCAGATCCAATATGTTGCAGTTTCCACTCCCTAGCTCTACCAAACGCTGGCTGGCTGCAGGGCTTCATTACTGCTCTGGATGTGGAGCAGTGTGGGTCACTGGTTGCAACACATCGGATCAAGGCAATCTATTTTAAATATTGTACCTTTGAAAAAGTCTAACCGGCTAAAGCCTTAGGGTTAAGCTGGTGTTCATGTAGGGGGCAGGTCAATATGGACAATAGGGTTCAAAAGGGCAAGCTAGTGTCGATAATTTAACCCGGAATGCAACCAATCCTGTAACGGGATTTAGCACCACTTTTCCGCCATTTGTTTATTCCAAAGTTCCGACCGTACATTTTCCGTCATTACCCATACAGACAGTTAAATAAAATGACAAAAATACACACAAACCAAAATGACGGAGCCATCGAGCGTTTGCCCCTTCGGTCTGACACACAGTTCAACTCAATCTATTCAGCGACGTCAAATGACAGGTGTTGTTTCTTTCTGTTGGTTTCCAGTCCTGCCGAAAGGATCAAGGACCCCCCGTCGAACCCAGCCTCCGAAGACCCTGAACACCCCCGAGGAGTCGACCTACTACAACCAGATCCACGTGAGTCCTGAAGACCCAGATATCAACACACCGGCGAGAGGGATGTTAAGAACTGCCGTCGGTTGCCTTTTGGCTAAACTTACAATGCATCAGCGATGGCCTTCGTCCTTTTCAATTAATCAATTAATTATCAATTATCAATTAGGGCATTTAGCAGACGCTTTTATCCAAAGCGACTTACATCGGTTAATACACACATTGACACACCGACGGCAGAGTCCACCATGCAAGGCGACAGCCAGCTCGTCAGGAGCAGTTAGGGTTAAGTGTCTTGCTCAGGGACACATCAACACATCACTAGCTAGGAGGAGCTGGGGATCGAACTAGCAACCATTCAGTTACAAGACAACTGACCTTTTAAACTGTCATCATCAAACTGTCCTTTGACCAAAAGAGCAGATCACATACAGATACTGAACTAATTCTCGTACACCAATGAAATAAGGATACTAGCCTTAAAGTGTAAAAAAACTTAAATAAAGCTTCTACATGCAAAACGATAAGAAAATTGAATAACTAATGTGGTAAAATGTAGGACTAACTGTGTGTGTTGTAACGTGTGTTTTCCACAGCGGTCCGTGCAGGATAGCAAGTCTCTTCCCACAAAGGACGGGTAAGCAAGCACCCAAATTGATGTTTCTCTTACACCACGTTTTATGACCGCCGTGTTTGGGGTGGGGGGGGGTGGTTGCAAGTGGAAGGGTAGGGGGTGGAGGTCCTGCTTGGTGGTCGATAGAGGTTATGTTGGCCTGGCTGGGGCCGGAGTAACGATCTGGTTCTGGTGCCAGTGGAGAAACACTGTGTTGGTCTGAAAGAAGGAGCTGGGTCAGTGTGACTCCTCTCCCCTTGCTGTCCACCAGCGATACGGGGCGCTCACTATGACCAGGGGGTAGTTAAAGTATGAGCACAGGTAATAATAGTAGTACTTACTTAACTCTGTGCTCTGTAGCGTTCATGTATGTGTATCCTGGGTCTCTCTGTCCAGTCTGATTTGGTCTGAGTCTCTATGCCTGTCTTTCATAGTGTAAATGTCTGTCTGTTTGTCTGCCTGAATCTGTCTGTGTGTCTCCCCGTCTATGTCTGTCAGTCTGTCTGTCTGCTAGTTGGGCTGTTAGTATGTACGTCTGTATCCCTGGTGCCACACCAGCTTCCAGCCATTGATTTGTAACGATGGAGTTTGCCAAGCAGGCTGGAACTCCAAAATAAAATACCTCCCAGTGGGGCATTGATTTTGTTGCTCTCATTAAATCGCATGACATGTTGATTCATGCGCTCCAATTTGGCCTGTCTGACAACCAACTTATAATAATAATAATACATTTTATTTTCTCGAGACTCAAAACTTAGCTTTAACATTTATAAGGATCCATTAACTAAATAAGAAGCAAAATAAAATACAAAAAGAGGATAATCAAGGAATTGAGCACCAACAAGCAGGAAGTCCAGTTGTTTCATTTCCTGACCAGCAAGTCTTTCTGTTTGTGTGTGTGTGTGTGTGTGTGTGTGTGTGTGTGTGTGTGTGTGTGTGTGTGTGTGTGTGTGTGTGTTTGTGTGTGTGTGTGTGTCTCTCTCTCTACTCGGCTCCTCTAGGCCAGAGAAGCTGCTGAATGAGGATGAGCCGTACCACCAGGGCCTGACCACCAGCATGTCCTCCCCCTGCCTCCTCAGCAGCCAGGCCCAGGAGGAGGGCAGCAGCAGCAGCAGCAGCAGCGCCGGCGGGCTGGAGCGGAGGCGCTCCATGGAGAGGAAACAGTCCATCAGGCGGAAGGCGGCGCTGGAGAGGAGTGTCTCCATGGAGCAGGGAGCCGAACTGGACCAGAGGCGGGCCCGCGAACGGGCCGACTCAGAACCAGAACCTCCCACGGAGAACGGAAGGGAGAAGAGGTATGCCGTCCGCAAACGTCTGAATCCCAGCCTTGCTCAAGGGGTAGCTGCTGTCGGCCAGGACCGCTAGGGTTACATTCTGATTTCAGAACCTAGCAGTTTATGAAGCAGACCTTCCCATGCCTGCTAGCAAACAAAGACGTATTTTGTCTGCAAACGTGTGAATCTCAGCCGTACATTGTGTAGTGGAAAAAGTCACATGTACGCAATTTGGTAATTAGTCAGAACTAGTTTCTTATCGTGGCAAAATCTTCGAACTAGTACCTTAAAAATTTCGATTTTCATCGGACTTTTGGCTATCACGCCCTCCCCGAGGTTTCCAAAGAGTGTATCTGCATCTTTTCGACGGTCTATCTAACTCTGGTGTCTGATTGGCCGGGAGCGTCCCCATCACCGTCCTGTGTTTCCTTTCGCCAGGGGCTCCGTGAGCAGGATGCCCTCCATGGAGAGCAGCGCCGGGGGCAACCCCTTTGACTTCAGACACCTGCTGAGGAAGACCTCGCAGAGACAGCGGCTCATCAAGCACCACTGAGCCCCGGGGGACGTCCGTGTGCCCGCGTCGCGCGCACGTCGAGACTTTAGCTTTATGAATACCATGGCAGGACTGTAGGCGCTGA
Source organism: Gadus morhua (assembly GCF_902167405.1). NCBI lineage: Eukaryota > Metazoa > Chordata > Actinopteri > Gadiformes > Gadidae > Gadus > Gadus morhua. Next base: position 7,954,591 of record NC_044070.1, read on the forward strand.
TCCATATGTTAGGTATGGATGGCTCCAGCCTAAAATATCAGTTTATGTCACTGACTCGATGTATGTATCCTGGACACTGTGGTGGAAAATCTTCGATACTGTATTGACGACATAATACATTTAAAGAGTTTATTGTAAAGAAGTTACAAATAGAAAGTGGTCTCTGCAGAGAGGCCACTCAACAAAACAAGCACACAAAGGTGGAGGCGCTGCGGTGAGCCCCGAACAGTGGGCCCGCTCCGGTGTTGACGCGGGGAGGCATCCTTGAGGCGCAGCTGCAGACAGGGATGCCACTACTCCTTTCGGCATCTCAGGACGCAGCCCGTGGTATAGCTGCGAGTCAGCCCAGGGCAATAAGTGCGGCACATACAGTGAAATGGTTACTATAGATAATAACTGAGAGGTCACAGTGTCTTAGTGTCTTGAGACCGCCATGTCTTATGGACATTTCCATTACAATACCTAGGTTGGAGAGGTGAAATTTCTGGTTGTAAAAATTGGGTATTTTTTCAGAATACCTGGGTTTTGGAAATCGATCTTTTGGTGTATCTGAATGAAGCTGGAAACCAAAACAATATAACAATGTTAATCTGAATGTTGCCCTCGCCCCGCTCGGACTTTGTGCCGCTTCCTGTTTCCCAGGAAATAAGCCAGGTCAGCTAATTTTCAACTTCCTGTTTGTAATTTTTCACACATATTTTCAGGTTGTTAATCATCTGGCACAACAGTGACATAGATTTAGCTTTTTCGGTGCTTTAGATGTACAGCAGAGTTAACTTGTAGAGCACGACAGTACATAGTATGTTTTTCAAGGCTTGAAAAGGATTTGGGGCGATTTGATTGTAAATAACAACTGTTATTCCTTTACACTTTTGTTGCTGTTATTTCTTTGTAATTAAATATAAGGTGATATAGACGAACATAAATGAATATCAGGTACCGCATAGCGAGTTCAAAGATCTGGGACATTTCACTTTGACAGCTTTGTTTTTACATTTAACTTATATATAGACGATTATTATTACTTAGATTATCATTTGTAATAACTGTATAGAACATGTGTAAGTACAACAAGGACAAGTAGATTGTCGTTTGTCATTGGCAATAATCCATTTTGTTGCTGCTTTCGGATTGTTCATGTGTAAATGTGTCTTGTAGAAATGTACAGGGTTTGGGTTGCTGCAATTTCAATACATGTTTTTGGTCATTTGAAATACTTGTACTTTGATTTATTCAATGTAGTATTGCTACTCAAGACACTCTAATTCTTAGGCCTACAAGTTGTTCAGAAAGATATAGAGTGTCTAGGATCACCTTAAAACATGCGTCTGTCACGTGCTGATGAACCCATTATCCTCGCTTCTGCAGATGCTCGACGTGAATTTTTCTTCGCGCGTGTTAATCACTGTGATGACGTGCATGAGCGCATGTGCGTGCGCCATTACGATATGTATAGAAGGGGATGGTTTAAAGCGCCTTTATACATGCTCCATATCGGATTATAGCTTTAGCTTTTGGAGTTCTCATCATCTCACGGCTAACCTTTTCTGGCATTCAGAGGGCAGAAGAAACCCGAGGGGTTGTTAAATGCTCATGAGGACACGCTGACCGAAGTGCGCAGCCATGAACCCGAATGCGCAACGCCACCCGGTAGCGTTGCGCATTCGGGTGCATGGCTGATTTCGCTTCACCGCCAATGCGCACTGAGGCCTCGATCTGCGCCGTAAAAAGGATTATATATATGTGGTATGTGGTAAGAGCACCTATATTGTAAAACGACATTACAAGCTGTAAACCTTCTTTTCTCTGTTTGGGTTCTGGTGCCAAAGAGGGACCCTCCATCTCTCCTCTCTCTCAGGACGAAATTGATGTGCAGTGGTGCGTGCAAGAGAGAGAGAGAGAGAGAGAGAGAGAGAGAGAGAGAGAGAGAGAGAGAGAGAGAGAGAGAGAGAGAGAGAGAGAGAGAGAGAGAGAGAGAGAGAGAGAGAGAGAGCAGACCTGTGCGCTCATTTATCCGCCCTGCAGGCGAACCACCAGAGCCGACGGAAACAATAGAAGGGGACATTGAAAAAGCAGATGAAACTAAAGGGTCGCACCTGTCTTGATGAGGCGGGGGGAGTTTGGGGGGGGGGGGGGGGGGGGGGGGGGGGGGGGGCGGGACTGTTGGCGGAATGAAGTCACGACGCGGGGGGCGAGTTTGTCGTCATGACCTGTGTGGTTGTGACGCGAAATTGGGTTAACGTACGGAAAGGAGATTAGACTTCAATTAGAAATGGTTCCGTTGGTTGGTTGATATTTCAAATGTGTTCTGGAGGTTGCCAGTCTGCGTAAACCACTTTAAAACCCTCCTTGCGATTCGATATCTGTCTGGGAAATTGGATTAATACAGGACCGATCAAATAATGAGCAACAATAGCGACTAAAAAAAAATCTCAGGGGGTTTGTTATAAAGAGGAACCGCGACCTGGCACCGCAGACCCCATCTCTGTCCATCTCTGTCCATCTCTGTCCCTCTCTCTCTCTCTCTCTCTCTCTCTCTCTCTCTCTCTCTCTCTCTCTCTCTCTCTCTCTCTCTCTCTCTCTCTCTCTCTCTCTCTCTCTCTCTCTCTCTTTCTCTCCACAACATTTCCATGAGGTCAGAAAGGATCGCATGCGCTTTGCGTTGAAGCGCGTATTGCGCTCTTCGGTTGAGGAGACACTGCGGGTTCCTGCATAATCCGGGTGGTGTGCGTGCGTGCGTGTGTGTGTGTGGTGCTCTACCTGTGGACGGCAGAATCACGGAAGGACACATCGAGACGAGCGGGGGAACAGACAGTGCGCACACTGCGTTTCGGTTCGGGTCTTTTTTTTCCAGCAGGGTTTATTTCGTGTCAACCTACCCGCTTGGATTTGGGGGAGTAAAGGCTGATAGCTCCGGGTAGATCCAGCTCCGGGTCGATCCAGCCCCGCGTAGATCCAGCTTCAACACCGCAGCGCAGGACAGCTCCCCCGTCTACCTCGTCGACGCTGGCTTTATTCCTTCTCTCTCTCCGCGCGTCTGGATGGACTCTGTTGGTCTCCCTTCCTCCTGAAACCCTCCACATCTGGCTGTAACGATGGCTTCTCAAGGTTTTTGGTCCCTCGGTGGGGATAACGTACCGCCGAACACTGCCGGGAGTCAAAGCCCCAGCACGCGTGAGTGGTTTTGCTTTATTTCCCCTTTTGGATTAATGCGTCTCCGTTTGGCTGCAGAGGTTCAGCCCGCCTGTAGGCTCTATTTGATGTTCATTTCCATTGTCACAAAAACAAGACACAGACGGGCCTTGTAGCCTCCGATTATTTGACACAAACGAACAAATGGAGTCCTACACACCAGAAATAATCGTGTGTGAGATGGACGTTGAGGATCCGCTTTATGAATTAATTCTCTCTCCACAGCCAGGGCTTGGTGCCAAGCGGCTGCACAGAAATTATCCGGAGGTCTCGGCTCGAAATTATGTGGTATGTTCATCCCCCCAAAATGTCTGTCATGGTACCCATAAAATACACCGATTATTAATTTCAGGCCATATGATATATGTTTTTATTATCATTGCATAACGCTTCATCAAGCGTTGCGGCTCTCTGAAGTCCATTATCACCAATATAAATATTGTATTTCATCGAATTGATCCAAAGCCCTGCTGAACGTGGCCGAGATGGAGAAAACGTCCTCCGAGTTGCCCACCAAGCCGCAGGAGACCCCGGCGGCGCCGTGCGACTGCAACAAGCCCTGCAACTGCCCGAAGGCCTCGGTCCGCTTCTCCGACCTCTACTCCACAGGTACCAGGTCCTGCCAGGCGGAGGGGGACCCCGGGCAAGCCGGGGGGTCATCGGGAAGAATTTAGCTGTCCTCGCGACCACTGTCGTTAAAGCAACTGTGTTGGCGTGCGTGTGTTTGCGTGTGTGTGTGTGTGTGTGTGTGTGTGTGTGTGTGTGTGTGTGTGTGTGTGTGTGTGTGTGTGTGTGTGTGTGTGTGTGTGTGTGTGTCTGGGTTTCTGCCTGTTTAGGGGTCACCTTCACCAAACCCATGGATAGGGCGGGCCTTGCAGTGCGGGACTGCTTGTCAATCATATCACATTTTAAATAAATTATGAATTAAAATCACGCTATCGCCGTTTTTTGCTGTTGGTTGTGTAATCGTTTTAAGAATGAAAACGGCTGTTTCAGACACATTATTTTATTTTATGAACGTTAACGTTATAATGTATTTTTTAAATCCAGACGTCAAATAATAAAATCGTCCATAAGCTCCACATTTATACGAAAAATGTAGAATGGAGGAACGATGAAACCTGAACGCTTCTTCACATCTGTTCCTTTTCTCTCCAGACCTCCTGCCCGCCTCGGACGGGGACGCTAAAACCATGAGCTTCCTGCAGGAGGTGGTGGATATCTTACTGGCTTACATCGTGGAGTCCTTCGACCGGGAAACCAAGGTGATCGACTTCCACTACCCCAACGAGCTGATGCAGAGGAACAACTGGGAGCTGCAGGACGAGCCCGAGTCCCTGGACGACATCCTGGTCAGCTGCCGGGCCACCCTGAAGTACGCCATTAAGACAGGTGGGGCCTAATTTGGCTCTTTCAGAGGTCCGTACAAGACAGAAATGCACGAATAAACGACGATAAATTTGCTTTATTTTGTTAAGGTGAGGTCGGCCTTATTCCCTATTCAATTTCATGATGAGATTATGATCTGCTGTCAATAGGCCTTTATGGAACTGTGAGTGTTCCAGGAAGGTTTTGGGCCCAGAGCTCAAAACATTTTGATTCGATTGGATATCTAGATACATTGAGCAGGACGTGTGGGTTTGTCTATTAAGATGGTATATATATATATATATATATATATATATATATATATATATATATATATATATATATATATATATATATATATATATACACATACATACATACATACATACGTGTAGAATATAAGGGGGACATTTAGACAGCCTACATTTGTTTTCCATTAATGGCCTATCGTTATCTTTATTGATGCAGAACGGCCTGCATCTTACTGTGAGGACAGACTAAAGCAGGACCCGGAGGATGATGACAGATAATGGCCAATAATGGCAGACAATTACAGAAGATTGGTGAAGCCCTATTATTCCTTCTTGCCTTAGAAGAAAAGACCCACAGTAAAAAAATAAAATAAAGATAAAATAATAGGCTACATAAATGAACCAAATAAAAAAATATATTTACTTTGTAGGCCTATAGAATAGGGTGAATAATTGTAAGCCGATTTGACATTTCCTAAGGTTTCATCTGCAGTTCGGCATTTCAAAATGAATCCGCCGCAATTAGCCGAGATAGTAGGCCTACAGACAATCTCTCCTGAAAAGAGAGATAGGCCTAACATAATCGTCAGTGGTGAAACGCGGTGGTTTTTGTGTTCTTTATCGCAGCCCACCCGCGCTACTTCAACCAGTTGTCCACCGGGCTGGACATGGTGGGCCTGGCCGCGGACTGGCTCACCTCCACCGCCAACACTAACATGTGAGTCCGCCCGTCACCACATAAAACATGACGTTGATGGTGGTGATGATGATGAGGATGATGACGACGACGGTCGGTGACAATTAACTCCATTGCCGGTCCATCCGAGTGTGCTATTCATTATTATTATCTGTGCGTCTGTTGGGGACAGATAACGATGCTCTTCTGTCAGAGAGAGAATAAAAGAAGCGAGACATAAATTAAATGAGGAGACGCCCCCCCCCCCACCCCCCCCCCCCCCCCGAATCAAATCCCCATGGTGATCAAAGAAGAGAAAATTAGCTCTTAAATTGAATTCAGAGTTGAGACTGATCTGAATCTAATTCTAGTGTTATGTTTAACGTGATACACGTTTTGCTTTACAGCCCTGGAAGCGGAAAAATGTTTTTTTTAGCAGACGGCTTCGCAGATGCATTTTTTGCATTTATATAACTTACCTCTGAAATACTGAAAATATGCCTCCATGTTACATGATAGTTGACGGTGAAAGGCTTCGATCCAATATAAATAACACAATAGGCTTAAATGATATAGGCCTAGAGCATTATAATGATAATTTGGCTACTAGGCCATATATAATTATAGGCTGCATACAAATATTTTCAATTTTTAAGGTAGCTGCTTATACAATAATTAATAATTAGTAAGAATGATTTTAAAGCATTTTGCCATGTTGGCCTATAGCATAGCCTATTCGTGCAGATTTTGCACACAAAGGCCTTAGCATCCCTTTAAAAGCTTATCATTTGTGATTGTGCTGTTGATAATAATGTGAGAATGTGTTACAAAAATCAGTAGAATTACCACTTCATTGTGTGGCCAAAAACATTTTTTTGTTTTGGTTTTTGTCAACCTATTCTAAAATACCAACCCCAATATCCTTTATACAATCAATTATCGTCCATAAGGACGAAGCCTCGCAAGTCCTTGGTGTTTTTGGCGCGTGGGCGGCTGCTTCCATGTTTATATAATCCCGTCCCCCATGACGTCACGCCGCAGGTTCACCTACGAGGTGGCACCCGTGTTCGTGCTGCTCGAGTACGTCACGCTGAAGAAGATGAGGGAGATCATTGGCTGGCAGGATGGTAGCGGGGACGGCATTTTTTCCCCCGGTATGTAGACACGCACGCACAAACACACACACGCACGCACACAAACACACACACACACACACACACACACACACACACACACACACACACACACACACACACACACACACACACACACACACACACAACGAAATACACACACCAAACATAAAAACTGAACGGTTTGTGCTCGTGTCATTTCCCAGTTTTATGAGGCAAACCGCAACAGAAAACCCGTTCTTCGTGTTGAATTAACACACCTCGTTTTTTGAAATTGTGTATCTATCTTATATCACAATCTTGCAATGATTAAAATGTCTCGCAGTTGAATTGTCTTTGTGATAAATAGCTTCAACAGTGATTCGGTATGCTGTCGCCTGAGGTCTAGGTCTAATGACATCTGAATTTATTTATTTTGGGCCACATCTATTCAAGTCTCGTCACATCTATATCTATACCAATTCTTTTTTTTTAATCAATCGTCTTGTCACCATGACCCCGTGTATCTCAGCCAATCGATGTAACGCTGTTAACCGTGAGGTGATTTGCCGGTCGTCTCTGACGGTTGAATAACGACGATGAATAAATGTGCTGAGCAGTACTACCCCATCTGTCCTTTAGGTGGCGCCATTTCCAACATGTACGCCATGCTGCTGGCGCGCTTCAAGATGTTCCCTGAAGTGAAGGAGAAAGGAATGTCATCCGTCCCTCGCCTGGCGGCCTTCACGTCTGAACATGTAGGCGCATTTTGACCTTAACAATTTACAGTTTTAAGTATTTACCGTGTTTTAATGTATGTATAATTTATAATCCGTTTCTATTCTGTCTTTCTGACATGAACTCAAAACAAGTCCTCAATTAGTTTGGACTTTTGTCTGCCCTCCCTCACTCCCTTGACTTCCCTCCTCTCTGCTTCTTTGTCTGTCTGGGATGTTATGTTATGTCTGATATTGTTTTTCCCTCTCGTGTTGTCTTTCTCTTGCCCTGACTCTCTCTCTCTCTCTCTCTCTCTCTCTCTCTCTGCCTGTTATTCTCTCTCTCTCTCTCTCTCTCTCTCTCTCTCTCTCTCTCTCTCTCTCTCTCTCTCTCTCCCTCTCTCTCTCTCCCCCTCGGCCTGTTATTCTCTCTCTCTCTCTCTCTCTCTCTCTCTCTCTCTCTCTCTCTCTCTCTCTCTCTCTCTCTCTCTCTCTCTCTCTCTCTCTCTCTCTCTCTCTCTCTCTCTCTCTCTCTCTCTCTCTCGGCCTGTTATTCTCTATGTCTCTCTCTCAGAGTCATTTCTCCATTAAGAAAGGAGCAGCAGCTCTTGGCATTGGAACAGAGAGTGTCATCTGCGTTAAGGCTGACCAGACGTGAGTCCTCCTCAGCCACCACAACACACTCAATACAGTCACACAACACAACACACTCAATACAGTCACACAACACAACCCAGTACAAAATAAACACATTCACACAACACAAGGCCATACAATAAACACACACAATGCAACTCAGTACAATAAACACCCAGATTCACACAATACAACAATAAACACACACATTCACAAAATACAACCCACCCCACATACAACGTTGTTGATATGTTTTCATTAATGAAAATGTAGCAACACACATTTACACAATTCATATTAAAAACATAAACACACACATATTTCTGCAATATCAATCTCAAACAACCAACTCACATAAACAATTACATGATATGACATACTTACATTCACAGAATAAACCCTAACCCTAACCCTAACCCATTACACACATCAAACATCATTGACAAACACACACGCATCAATTGGGTAGCAGTAAAGGGACTCAGGTTTTTGACCTACAGATGAAAGGTCCTGGGATGACATGCCTACATGCGAGATGCAGCCTGAGCCATACCTGCAATACCTTGGATACAATGTAGTATATCTAAATGACTGGCCCCTTCCGAGCCCCCTATGTTGTTTTTGTCTTGATGCAGTGGTAAGATGATCCCAGCAGACCTGGAGAGGAAAATCCTGGAGGCTAAACAGAAGGTGAGCTCCATAACCTTGCTCTATGGCCCTTACTCACATAGCGGTCCTTTGGTTTCATCTCGCTAGCTGGGAGATGGAACTGAATGAGGAATTCCCCATTCAGTTCCACCTCCCAGCTCGTGTTTAGAACCAAGATGGTGTCCATAAGCTTCTTTAACACAGGGTTATTTAATGGACCCTAACCATGGCAACGATGCAGTGGGAGCTGACGTGATTTGTTGGGAAGTTTAAGGCATGATAACAATAGCAATCTGATAGATAACAATCTGCCAGCGATGAAACTGTGCTTCAAATAAATACGTATACATTCATATATTTTTGTATATAATATGCATACATATCTTTGTGTGTGTGTGTGCAGGGCTTTGTGCCATTCTTCGTGAGTGCGACCGCTGGTACTACAGTGTACGGAGCTTTCGACCCTCTCATCGCCGTCTCGGACATCTGCAAGAAGTACAATGTCTGGTTTCACGTGGACGTGAGTCTGACAGTAGTGTAATAGTATGCCTGAATGGCAGGCAATGTATTTACTCAAGTACATATATTGAGTCAATTTTAACCCTGTTTAGAGATTTTGGGTTGAAACGTATGATTGGTAAGGCATTAAATATGACCAGTAAAAAAGTAACTAGCAACTAGTAATCTGAGCAAGTTTTGAAAATAGTATTTTGTACTTGTAATTTTCAGTGATGTAACTGTACTTTTACTTAAGTAGCTTTGTTCAGTTATTTTTCCACCTCTGCTAGATGCACGTGGACGTGAGTCTGACAGTAGTCTAATAGTATGTCTGGATGGACGTGAGTCTGACAGTAGTATCATAGTATGTCTGGATGGACGTGAGTCTGACAGTAGTGTCATGTCTGTATGGACGTGAGTCTGACAGTAGTGTCATGTCTGTATGGACGTGAGTCTGACAGTAGTCTAATAGTATGTCTGGATGGACGTGAGTCTGACAGTAGTATCATAGTATGTCTGGATGGACGTGAGTCTGACAGTAGTGTCATAGTATGTCTGGATGGACGTGAGTCTGACAGTAGTATCATAGTATGTCTGGATGGACGTGAGTCTCACAGTAGTGTCATAGTGTCTCTGGATGGACGTGGACATGATTTTTATAGTAGTGTAATAGTGTGTCTGGATGGAAGTGAGTCAGATTGTATTTTTACAGTACATCTGGATGCAGGTGAATGTGAGTCTCATGGTGAGTGAGGCGCAATTCAGCTATGTTTCATGTTACGATGTAGGGTACTTAGCGTGTGAGGCCAAACAATAAGGTACTTAATGTGTTAGGTGAATGTTATGGCACGATTTAGCACCTAGTGTTTGATGTTTCTCAACATGTAAGGGGCCATCAGCCTGTTGGGAACTTATCATAGCTATGTTACTTAGCATGTAAGAGTACAAAGCGTGTAGTCTGCTTAAGAGTATTTTAGGGTAATTAGTGGGCACTTATGTGTTTGGGATGAATGCAGGTACAAAATGTGTGGGTGCATGCTACTTAGGGAATTTGAACTTTTTAGGGTCCTTAGCCTTTAAGTGTCCATTTTAAGCTTCATAGGACTCTACTGCAAAGAGCCTAAAACATATTTGCATCATATTTGCAGAGTGGTGAATAATCCTTACGGCTCTGAGCTGCTCACAGAGGCATTCAGACAGACATGTCCACAAGCTAGTTCCATAAACCTAATATATCTGTCTGCTATTTACTGTGCTATTAGCTTGCTCACACCGGAGCCAGCGGTTTCCTTTTTAACACTGGAGATTAGAGCAACAGTAGCTGGGGTCGTAAATCATGGTTTTCCCAGCCGACAGATCCGTCATGGCTGCCCTCTCTCTCCCCTTCTCTGTGGGAGAAGTCTATCTGTTAATGACGGTGGTGTAGGCCTGGCAGGCCGACAGCTCTATCAGCAGACCCTGCGCTCATTCCTCAGCCAGTAATGAAGACGCGTAACAGGATGGGAGAGGGAGGCTTGGTTCGGTCCCGGTGTTTAGTCCTGATGGTTCCTAAGTTCAATTCAATGATTTACGCCATGTAGTTAGATGGTTGGGAAATATTTAAAGCTTTTTTGTTTTTTATTCATACATTCATCGGTTCTGTGTTCTTTATCTTGGTTAAGTTGGAGCTTTTGTGGCACAGTGTTAAAGAGATCCCCATGGGTGTCAGAGATTGTCTTTCAAATCCAGTTTGGTGGAGGAGTTGGTTTGAGACAGGGCCGTATCCAGGGTTTGAGAAAGGTGATGGGGGTTGTGCTTCTGCCCGCTCCACGGTGGAAACAAATGAACAAGTCCAAACCGAATTAAGCATAAACTATTCTGAGAGAATCTTTCTCCACTGCTGGCTTTTTATTCAGTTGTGTTTAGTTTACATTTATTTTTTAGCTTAAATGGATGACCAATTATCTGGCTACGGGCATTGTTTGAGAGCACCACCACCATGACCTCCCCAACCAGGATTGGTTGCGAAGACTCTGTCCCAATTTTATTAGCCGTATTGAATACAACATTACAAAGCTCTTTGCTGTGATTTCTTGTGAACCCGTCATGTGACCCTGGTTCCTCTCTCCTGATAGGGCGCCTGGGGAGGCAGCCTGCTGATGTCACGACGACATAGGTGGAAACTGGATGGAGTCGACAGGCAAGTGTTGCTGTTCCTAAAGATGTTGCTGCTGTTTAAAGCCTTGTTGTTTTAAACTGGGCTGTTTTAAACCTTGTTGTTTTAAACTTTTAATTGTACTTTCTTTGTTTTAGTTTTATATATTTTTTTTTTATTTTTGTCATTTTCGAATTGGATGTTGTGGTTTATTGAATGTGATTTTCTTTAACTTTGTGGTGATCCTGGTCATAATGGTTTCTCTACACAGGGCCAACTCAGTGACCTGGAACCCCCACAAGATGATGTCTGTCCCCCTGCAGTGTTCCGCTCTCCTGGTCAGAGAAGAGGTGGGCCACACACACAAACACACACACACACACACACACACACACACACACACACACACACACACACACACACACACACACACACACACACACACACACACACACACACACACACACACACCATCCTTAACGTGGTTATCCCAACTTTTGCTTTAAACTTTGGCCAACAGCACAGAAATCTTCGAGATTTCAGTCAGTGATTGGACCGTTCTGATTCTCTCCTTGCAGGGTCTGATGCAAAACTGCAACCAGATGCACGCCTGCTACCTGTTCCAGCAGGACAAGCACTACGACCTTTCCTACGACACCGGGGACAAGGCACTGCAGTGTGGCCGCCACGTCGACATCTTCAAACTATGGCTCATGTGGAGGGCCAAGGTACCCTTAAAATCCAACCAACAGCAGTGTAGAAGCAAATGATAACGGAGGGATTGATGGATGGATGGACGGAAAGAGACAAATAGATTCCACTGTATTTGTATATTTTACCGTGCAGGATAATCAAGTGATTAGGTTGTTTGACTCGCAGTAGAAAGGTTATGGGTTCAAAGCCCGGTGTCTGTAGTTTACCTGTACTCAAACCCTCTGTATCTCCAGGGCACTATCGGGTTCGAGTCTCAGATAGACAAGTGCCTGGAGCTGTCGGAGTACCTGTACAACAAGATCAAGGATCGAGAAGGATACGAGATGGTCTTTGACGGGAAGGTTCGTACAGATTCATATGCCAACAGAAGACACAACGTAACCAATAACATGAGTGGTGTCGGGTACTGGTTACACCCATTCAGAGCATGTTATCTAATTAGCATCTTACCAGTGAGAGGGTTTAGCATTATTTGAGGTTGACTTGATTGACAAGCGGAGAGCTAGTCCTTTGTGTTGGCTGAATGGCCTCTTTACCTCTGGCAACTGCCCTAATGGGCTGCCATTATAGTTAATGAGGAGCATAATATCCCATAATTGCTCATATACATATGAATGTAGCCATTTCTGGAGTATGTCCCCTGTCCAAACCCCAAAAACACAAAACACACACTGAGACAGAAACACAAGGAAACAAGGCTTCTGTCGGCGGCCAAAAAACCACATCATTGTAAAACGCATGGACACCAATGGCTAATTTTGAAAGCGTGGGGTCCCCAGTAATAGCTGGAGGGGGCTGGTTCCCCAGAGGGGCTGACAGGGTTAGGGAGGACGAGGCAGGGCTGTGGGGCTCTGGCCCAGGTGTGTGGACTGGCTCTGGTTCCCTTATAGCTCTCACTGGGGTCATACACTAGCGACCTGAAACCAAGCCAGCTGTATGCACAAAGGGAGCTAGCATGCTTGGCTAGCCACCCGCAGCGTACGGATGATTTGCCTTCCTTCTCCGGCTCATGCTTGTAAATTGTTTGTAAAATAGTTTAATGTGAAACAGCCAACCGGCTGGCCTGTAAGTTCTAGAATGCTAACCATAGCAGGTGGGTAGGCACCTGCTAGTGTAGATATTGATTGTGTGTGTCTTTGTCTGTGTTCCCAGCCCCAGCACACCAACGTTTGTTTCTGGTACCTGCCCCCGGGCATGCGCCATATAGTGGACAAGGAGGAGAAGAACAAGAGGCTACACAAGGTGAGCCCTGATTGGCCGCCACCATGGCGACAACCGCATTATCATCTGATTCCAACCAATGACCTATCGATATATATCCAGAGCTCAAATTGGTTGCCCATTTTCGAACATCCGTTTCTGCTTCGTCTTCAATTTATTATCTAACAATAAGCAATGAGCATATTGTAGCCTGATCTATAGATCATGGGCTGGGTTTGTGTGGGCCTTATTTATCTTGCAGAAGCCTTCACACACAAATTAATTCAGAACAATCATCCCATCAAGGGTTTGAAACCAAAATGTCCGCTATCGGAGAATTAGGCCCATAGAGTGTGAGTTGAATGCTTGGGGGTTGGTGCTTGAGCATTGGGGGTAGAGATGGAAGATGGAGGGGTACATCTTGTGGATCATAGGGGTGGGAGGCTGACATGCTGACAGCCCATCAGAAGACAACAGCAGCAGGAGTAATAATTGACTATTAGGTCAAATAGATGGTAAGCGTGCCAGACATATAAAGCACCCTCTCTCTCTAGTCTGTCACTCTCTCTCTCCCTGAGTCTATTTCTCTATATCTGGCTCAAAGTTATATCCCAGTCTAGCTCTGTGTCTGGTCATATCTTCTCCCCTTAACGTTAAATCTCTCTTTATCTCTCTCACTCTCTTATGAAATGGCTTTATTGGCATGGAAAAATGTACATTTACATTGCCAAAGCTCAAAAAGCAAAGGGAAAAAAGCCTGAAAAATGATACAACTTCTCCGCTCCTCTTGCATGTCTCTTAGGCCTTCTGTCCAAGTCCAACAGTTCTTAATCATCAATAGATCAGGCGTCTCTGTCTGGCGCAACCATGGAAACCCCTTTTTGTGTGTTCCAACGCTTCCTGACGAAAGGGAACTGTCAACACGCATCGCCACTTCGACCGGCCGACCATGGTCGTTATAAGCCACAGATTGGGGGACCAAATTGGAAAAACCAACAGCTCCCATTTTCCCTCCAAAATGGCTCCTGTTCAAAGACCAAATGTACAAAGAATTAATAGAGAAAAAAACACAAAGCTCACGTCAAAGGAGGGGATACGGGGGGCGGAGGGGATTCGGCAGCTGCTGGTTCTGTTATTTCACAGAAAGGACTGCCTTGCCAAGTACAGCTGGTGGTCACCTGCAGCAAGCTTAGGGGGAATGGTTGCATTTAAAACATAATGGGAGAGGGAGTAATTGCAGTGTCCTTGCCTGCTGCCTCTGAATTTATATGATTGGATAATGGCCCTCTATGAGTTGGTATACAGTATGATATGTTATAGGTCCTGATTTTATGATAGAATGATGGCCCTCTATGAGGTTTATATACGGTATACTATATACTGGGTTCAATCACCAATGTCTGCAGTCACAAAAAGCTGAAAAACCAAACCCCAACCGGTTCCTTCATGAACTGTCTCCGTACTGTCTAACCCCTGCCTGATCCTCACTGAGCGGTCTCCATACTGTCCAACCCCTAACTGGTCCGTAATAAGCGGTCTCCGTACTGCCTAACCCCTGCCTGCTTCTTTAAGTCCTGTCGCTGCACTGTCTAAACATTACCTGCTTCTCAATGTCTTGTCTCTACTGTCTAACCACTACCTGCTCCTTAATGACCTGTCTCTGTATTCATTGAAAGCCTCTTTGGATCTGCACACTGCAGATCCCGCATTCGCAAAATTGGTTGCCAAGTTGTACAATTGTAATCTTGGGTTCTGCCCCCAGAAAACTTTTGCTTGAGGAAAGGTTTCATGGTTCCCTATTCCTGCCAGATTTTCACGGAGCTCCAAAATATGAGTCGCAGCTGGTATAAATTCTAAATCGAAATCGTAGCATAAGCAAACATCTGGTGTAAATTTACCCTCTGAATATGCAGAGTCAAAAGAAATTTGGCTAAACTTTTTTTCAATATAAATCTAAAGAACCATAGTTTAAACATAGTTAAATGAAGACTTTAATTTCTTGGTACTCTCAGAGATATTTTATGAAATGGCATTGCCTCATGACCTTTGAAAAGGGATCACCAATGTCTTGTTTTATTGCTGCTGCTAAAAGCTTTCATCAAGCCATCCCCGTACCTCCATATTCTGTACCCCGGCGTTAGCAAGAGGGGCTATCTTTGTCTGAAGCCTGCTAGCTAGAAAATATATCATTGACTCTGCCCTTCACTGGCAGGAAGACAGAATCCCTGCAGTCATCAGAGTATGAAGGAAGAACTAAATGACTGCTTACCCCAGCGGTACCCACAGCGTAACATCCTCCCATCACTACCCTGTCAGTCAATGCCACGACTAGCCGCTTGTCATTAGGTTCAGTTGTCAAGCTGCCGAGTGGGAGCTGTCTTTCATGGTTGGGAAGGATTGGATATTTATTTTGTGTAATTAGCCTCCAAACTAAGAAGGGAAAAAAGAGAAGGGAAAAAATTGCTTGCAGTCACTGAGTCGGAAAAATAACAGAAAACCAAACAAAGCGCAAGGAAGTATCAAAACCGTGAGATTTAAATACTGAGTTCAATCAATATGAGTCACTTCAGTATGACCTTTCAAAACATTAGACATGCTCGCCGTAGATCCACATTTAGACACACTGGTATCAGATATGATAGTGTCAAATATGCTAACATCAGATATGCTTACATCAGACTTGCATCAGACAAGAAATGGCAGCATCAGCATAAAATAACTAAGACACAATCAGATATTCGGTTAGGGTTAGTTCACATTAGAAGTTATAGCATCAGTGTATATGCAGATATTTATTTGAATATACAGTTTGCGTCATGAGCTTATCTAGATGGCGAGATGACTCTTCCTTGGCAAGGCTTTTTTTAAAATATTTTAGGGGATTTAGTTTGAAGTTGTATTTGGCATAGCATACAAATGAAATGCATCTTGGCACCAAAAATATATTGATGAAAAATAAGTCAAAACGATCGTCTTTTTTTATGCATGCTTTATAGACTATACCCGTAATATGAAGCAAAACATTTCCCACAAAGTACAATTCTGCTTCATGATTCCAGCCACGCCTTACATTTAATCCTAAAGACTAAACCCCTGGTGTCTGCTGTGTTGGGCAGGTGGCGCCGGTGATAAAGGCCAGGATGATGGAGTACGGCACCACCATGGTGAGCTACCAGCCCCAGGGAGACAAGGTGAACTTCTTCAGGATGGTCATCTCCAACCCCGCCGCCACTTTCGAGGACATCGACTTCCTCATCGAGGAGATCGAACGACTCGGCCACGACCTATAAAACCGCCCTCCCCATCGTCACCGCCCCTCCTCCCCCGCACACACTTCTTGACGGATGAAATATTTGTTGTGAATGTACTGGTAATCTATTTAAATTATTATATATTTTTCCTCAAAAGTCCCATATTTAAAAAGTATATTTAAGAGAAAAACATCTATATATATATATATATATATATATATATATATATATAAACATACATAAATTGCATATTGTCGTTTTTGACCTAGGTCACCTTGGTCTTAACCCCTGTATACAATGCTTCTGTCTGCCTTTACTAGTGTAGCGTAGTGTACGTGGCGTGAGTTTCTATGTACTTACTGGTGATATGAAACGCTTGTGCAATAGGTGGACGAGGAAGGGATTACGTTTTTTTTTAATCCCTGCCGTTGGCCGCCAGACGTCGTTCGGTGCCAAAACGTGTTTGTTGTTTTGTTGTCTCTTATTTAATCGTTTGGAAAAGAGAAAAGCACTTCAGCGTACCTCAGCTCAGTCTACTGCCTTTGAATCGGTGTCAAAAACGCTTTTTTAAAAACCTTTCGGGTTTCAAGGTAAAGTTTGGTTCTCATGAAGAGTGAACTGTTGTTTCGAAAGGACAGTTAGACAGTTTCCATTTAGAGGAGTTCCGCCCGACAAATGGGCGGGAAGGGAGATGATGAGAAAAGTGCCTAATTGTGATGGAGAGGAACAGGAAACACACAAAAACAAGGTACCAATCAGTGTTTTTCTGTGTCTTTAGTCTAAACTCTATAAGCAGGCATGTCTGTTTGTGTGAATCAGCAAACTGTCGACTGACAGAATCGCATGCATATTTCGGATGGTGACTTTAGTATTGCAGTGCTCATTCATTTGACCAAATTCCTCTCTTTCTCAACTTTGTTTCCGAGATAGGATTTCATGGCTTGTGACAGCCTTGATATTTTTAACTAGATGTTATAAATATGTATATTACGAAGTATGACATTGATTTGAACCTACTTTATTCCAGGTTAACGGCTAAAGCGCATATCAAACTCGTCCAAACATAGTTGTGCATTTAGCTTTGCTTGTCAAATAGTTCTCATGTTAGGTGTGTAACTATGACTTTGATGTCATTCAAACTGTATAATCATCAGGAAATACATAGAACAAGATAGAAAGGTTATGCTTTCCGATAGCCAGACTGCCAAGCAAACTCAAGAGAGAAATGGAACATAGCAAACCATTAAAAGGGGTTGAGTCCCCTTACTCGTCATACTCCTACCCATTCAGATTCTGTAGAGTTTGCCTTTCCGACAGACTGGTGTTTCAACCAATCAGATGCCTGCCTCAGGATTGATGAGGTCTTATTATTCATAGGTTTAAGACTAGAGGTTCCACAGGCTCTCAGCAAGCTTGGAGGTCTGGCTACATGGGAAAAAATTAGCTTAAATATATTTATTTTTCATTGTTGAGGGCAGGGGATGTAAAACTAAGCACTTATGGAAAGATTCATTATCTCAATAACGGGGATGGGGTGTGTGTACCATGCATCTACTGTATACCTGACATCACTTGCACTAAAACCCAAAGCTCTATAGAAACATCTACTAACGTCACAGATATCCATTTTGTTTCTGCGTTCAGACAATAGCAATACTCATATATAATACAGCGGCGTACTGCTACCAGATATATATACCCGGATATACCAACAGAAACGGTGCATTCAAGCATACAGTAGAAGGACGAGACAGCAGCCCTTCAGCTGTCAGATGATGGGTCTCTTGGTAAGGACAGAGACGGCTTTGTGGCAGCATCCTCATTTAGACACAAGTTAGAAAAGCACAATTTGCCCCACCGGACAGTCAGTGTACAATCACTTGGAACCATAGATTGTAAATAGAATTTTAAGATGTCCTAATAACATATCTTTGTGTATACATAGGTGTATATAAGATGTATAAGCAGAGACTATTTGTGAGGCATAGTAATTCATATTTTCTCAATAATATATAGATTACCTGTATTTTCATCCTGTTTTAAAAAACGAAATACGCCTTGTGTGTCCCTGTCTCCAGACACGTGTGGCTATGATATTGTGTTTCAGGGACTTGCTTCTTAAAAAACTTAAAAATAAGAGAAAATGAATTCACCTGGAAAAAAGCTCACAGGCTCTTAAAGACACTGGAGACTGGATTGCAAGTGAATATGCAAAGCCAATCCGGAGCCCTGTGTGTGTTCTTTTTGTGCACATGTGATGATTTGAAAGTGTGTGCCAATGTGAACCTTAGTGTATTTGTAATTGTTGTTGCCTTAGTATTACTTGCCAGTATTGTCTGTTTTCTGCTGAGAGGTTGTGCACTTTAAATGTAAAACAAAACACAACCTGCTAATGTGCGACGTCTAATGGTTGTTCAAAGGTGGATGTTTGGATTTAACAAAAAAATACGAAATGATGTAAGCGCAAATCCGTGCTCTGAATGTGCTCCTATGGGTATTTAGACATGACCATTTTGGGGATTGATTGAAAAAACACATGCTTTTGTTGTTCTTTATGGCTTTGTAGTTTGGCCACATTGTTCCAATGGTTGTTTTTCCACCACCGCAAAGTTTAACCTAGAATTATAACTTGTAAAACCTGTTTTCCGAAATGGCCTTAATATGTGTTGGCTATATCTACATAATTTGATTTTCTGAAACATTTGTTGGAGTCGTGAACCAGACAACATCGGTCTCGTTTGAGTGTCAGAGGATCCTGTTTTTCTGACTGCTGCTGCTAAAGTCGCTTCCTTTGCACGTGCATGCGATGCCTTGCCTTTCCAGCTTTTGTGCTCTGACACCTCCTTTATATATATATATATATAAAAATATATCTCTCTATATCTATACGTCTACAATATATAAACACTGTCTATGTAGCTTCCTGTACTCACCTCAACGTCCTATCAATAGCTTGTCGCTTGTAGCTTAGAGCTAATGTCGCTATGGCCTTTATCCTGTGATAACGTGGTGTGTGTTCCTATGGCTGTAAACCGTCTAAAGCATGCTAACCCCGCCTCAGCTGTACAACGTATTAACCTTCTCCCGCGCTATATCCGACTCTTAAACTCCTCTCTCTCTCTCTTTCTCTCTTCTGCTTGACGTCTGTCGCTGCTGCTCTATGTGTGAAATACTATATAATCTACCACTGTATGTCGTATAATCCCTGTTGCATGTTCTCTTCTCTTTCCTGCTCCGTGCGTACGCGAGGTACGCAACTCTTTCGCTTCTCTTTCTCGTAAACGGCGTCACCTTTCCGACCGTTTATTATAGGCCTGCTCGCCGCCGCTCTGCGCATGGCGCGTCTGCCTCAACGCCGATGTTGTCTGGTGTCATGTCATCCGAAACAACACTTTTTTTTTTTCGGAAGCCGTTCATGTGGTGGGCTTTGGGATGAGAGTGATTCCCCAGGTTTAATATATACGTAACGGCTGACAGCAAAGGCCGTCAGGTCAGGTTTAATGACGTTCTCTGAATCACTCGTGCACCTTGTCTGCGATATGGTGAAATTAAGGGTCACGTGTTCTGCAATACTGTACGTGTAAGTTTATCCTTAACATTCAGTTGTCCTGATCTATATGTTGCCAAATACATGTATGTAATACAAATAAATATTAATGCCAAACAAGATATCGTTTGAATGGATTTGTTTAAGATGTGTTCTTTGTGTGTGTGTGTGTGTGCGTTTGCGTGTGCGTGTGCGTGTGCGTGAGTGTGAGTGTGTGTGTGTGTGTGTGTGTGTGTGTGTGTGTGTGTGTGTGTGTGTGTGGCTGTGGGTGTGTGTGTCAGTGTGTGTGTGTGCGTGTGCGTGTGTGTGGGTGCCTGAGTGTGTGTGGGTGGGTGTGTGTGTGTGTGTGCGTGTGCTTGCGTGCGTGTGTGTGTGCGTGTGAATTGCAAAATTGCACATAGATAGATAATAGACCGTTTTTTTAAGACAAGTGTCAGATTACTTGTCCTTTGACACTGTCTTAAAAAAATAGAAAATGACAAATGGGCCATATAACACTGTCACAAAAAAAACAGGGTGTTACATTTATTTCTCATTTTAAATCGAAAATAAATCGAAAAACAAACTATATATATATATATATGTATATATATATATATATATATATATATATATATATATATATATATATATATATATATATATATATATATATATATATATATATATATATATATACTGCATCTCCGGTCCATGCTTTGGTAACTGATGGAAAATAATGTGAGGGATTCCGTGTCTCTCCGCTAGATGGCAGTGTTTCCAAAGGTTACACCTAGCAGGGGACGTTGAGTTCATTGGCGCTAAATACGATCGGAAATGTTTCATCGCAAAAACGGACACACACAAAGTAAATTTTCAAATATTTATACAAATTCAACGTTTGAGTCACCGCCAGGTATGATATGGAGAAGTCATTCAATCCAGAAATAGTCTGCTGCTGTCAGCACCTATCTGTGTGTAAATGGTCGGGGTTGACGTAGTCTTTCCACTGGTCTGCACTTGAGTGGCTAGCGCTTAAATTACATGTTCCCATTTTGTTTATTTAAATCAACTTAAATTCGACGCTAAGAATTTTCTACCCTAAAAAAAGTCATTCTCAAATTGAGAGTGACTAATCAAAGTTATGTTCTAATGAATCAAATACAAAATGGCTCGTTTTCTCGATTTACATTAAGGGCACACATAAATAATAATGGCCTCACTGCTTTTGTGGCACTTTAAATACTGACATTACCTATCGTCTTTCCCGTAAATATCAATTTAGCTGGTAGTCGGCCCATAACCTTCTTC
Source organism: Gadus morhua (assembly GCF_902167405.1). Taxonomy (NCBI): domain Eukaryota; kingdom Metazoa; phylum Chordata; class Actinopteri; order Gadiformes; family Gadidae; genus Gadus; species Gadus morhua. Next base: position 7,975,824 of record NC_044070.1, read on the forward strand.
CCAGATCCAATAATGACCTCACCGCCGGTTATAATTCCGCCTCAACAACCCTCCGCAAAAAGCCTTGACGGTATTTCATAGATTTTTCCTTGAAAACTGTCTGCAGAAACTTCAGCTGCTGATGACTTCAGCCTGAAAACCAGGGAGGTGCAGGATCCTCTAGCAATTAGCAAGGTTAAGCAGAAGTCAATATAATTCCCTTTGGTCCACTTCCATCGACTTTCCCTGATGCAAAATGCAGTTCTGAAGGGTTGCCGGCAACCCCGATATCAGATTGATAATTATCTACTAAAACGGATACATTTCCCATTCTATCTATATTTATCCATGCAATCTGATTATGTGTCACACCTGCGCTTGTGTGAGTGTGTGTGTGTGTGTGTGTGTGTGTGTGTGTGTGTGTGTGTGTGTGTGTGTGTGTGTGTGTGTGTGTGTGTGTGTGTGTGTGTGTGTGTGTGTGTGTGTGTGTGTGTTTATATCTGTGTGTGATTATATGCATGTGTTTGTCTGTGTGTAGATGCATGTATGTGTGTTGGGGAAGCAGCTCAGCTAACATGAGCCATATGTTGCTTCATGGTTAAATAGAGAAAACATCAGTTTTGCAGGTTTCCAAATCTAGCACTACTCTAAGGGCTGTTGCCCTTAGTTTGACCCAGAAGCCAGAAGTTCCTTTCGTGTTTAGTTTTCAATGATTTTCATCTCCTCCGGACCTCTGGCATTATGGATTCAGATTTGTGTGAATATAATCAAACAAAACTTCTTGAATAGCATGCAAAAAATATGAATTTGAGAGAGTAAAAACGAAATGAAGCAAAATTAAAACTTTTAACTAAAAATGTAAAATGAATAACTAGCAAACAAATTATTTTTGTTATTGTGTAAACTTGGTATTTTTATTTTTTTGATAATGTCCTTTGTTTAGTTCCCTCTGCTTCTTTCTCACAGATTTTCCCCTCACTTTCGGCTGCTAGTTCTCTTGTTTGCACTGCCTGAATTTCTATTTGAAGTTCTGACACAAAACTCTCGTGTGGGCAGGCTTTTTTAAGGGTTTAGCCCATTGGCAAATATATTTTAGTTAAAGCTTACTGCTCTGGAAGCAGTTCAGTGCAGCAAGCACAAGTTTTGGTTTTAGTGACTGACACCCTAAAAAGTTAGCCTGGTCCTAGCAGACTCTCTTCATTCAATTTGCACAGAGAGTCTGGCCACTCTGCATTGACAAACGTTAATTCACTTGAAGGCGGGTGTCTGTTGGAGTTTAAAACTATTGGATCTGCCCAGTGCCACTCTGGATCTGCCATATCCAATCGCTAACTTTTGACTACAACTAAAAACTAGCGCACAACCTCAACAGGTGGCGAAGAAGTAAAAGCTGCTCAGGTTTTGCACTACACACTTTTTCCATCTAGAATCAACTTGGGTTTTGGATTGTCAGGGCCGTTAAAGTAGTTAACTAGTATTAATGCTAACCGGGAGCTAGTTCTGATCTGCGCAGACTTCATACGTCATACTTGTTAGGGAGGCGGGAGTTGCTCGCAATCATTCACTGCCTAACATGATTGTCATTTCACGTCGTCGAGTCGTGACGTCCTAAGTCAGCGCAGATCTGCCATAGCATAATGCTTCTTCATAATAGTTTACTACTTTAACGGCACAGAAAATCCAAAACCTAGGTGGAATCTAGATGGAAAAAGTGTGTAGTTCAAAACCTGAGCAGTTTTTACTTCTTCGCCACCTACAGAGTTTGTCACGTAAATCATTCAAAACCCCCATGTTATTTTCCATAGACATTGTTAACATGGAACCAAGAGCCTCGGAGGCGGGACCTATTCTTCAGAGGTCTATTAAAGAATGGACAGCGGACTGAAAAATGGCCACCCATTCATTCCTATGAAAACTGCTCAATGGCGCAGGGGAACATCAAGGAGAGATTTGCTTCCGCATCATGGGCGCCTAGCCACTCCCTCGTCCGTGACGTGCCGGATGCAGAAATATTCTTGTTAACTAGCATTGTTAGCATTGTATCATCATCAGTGAGAGGTCTGAGCGAGCACAGTCACATTGTTTATCGACCATGGAAGTAGAAGTTAATAACTCCCCCTGATGATTCTCTATATGTGATCTTTAAATTACACTCCTCGTGCCATCTGGACAACAATTAGTATTTAACAATTATTATGCCGGGCCGAAACAACATTTGTTTCACTACGACTCCTTTCAGCTGCCCACGCCTCCTTCTCCTGCAAAAAATATATGAATAAAATAAAACGCTTGAGGTGGCGTTTTGAAAAGCGAAAACTTACATTTTATTAGTACATGGTATGAAGATAATTATGAGACTTTGATTGATATCCAGATTTTTTTTGCGGAGACACATTCCTGTTCCCGACTTGTACTGGAGTGAACGGGGATATTCTGGGACTCCATGAATCGAGGGTCCACAGCCCGCTAAAACAGCTGCAATACCAGGCTTGACCGCTGAGCACTGGTGCATTCCGGAAGTATACACTCCTCCTGGGGGCCAGAGCCCATCGGAGCCAGGCTACTAAAAAGTGTCACTCACAGACTAACCGCTAGCCGACAAACGAGTAATAAAGTTTAAGTATTCATACATGTTCTGTTTACGTAGTTTTGTTGATTTAAGTAATAAGTAAAGCTAGACTTTGCAATGTAAGTTATCTTTTTCCTTTTTAATGTAAGCTAACTTTCTATCAATAGGGATTGTACATCGTGCAGTCAATATGCAATGCAAACCCAAACCATCAAAGCTTTAATAATAACTTAACAGCCCAAAGAACATACGTGAGCAATAATGACAGCAAAAAATATGTAATATTAACTGTGCAACTGAATTCATCATCGCAGATATAATTGTGTGTGTTCCCTCTATTGGACACAAACAAAATATATGAAATGCCTATGAAATTCATGATAGGCTATAATATCAAATTTAATAGAATAAGTGTGTGTTGTTGTGTCAGACACACTTCCATAAATGTGCAGAGTAGTGTTCTCAACTGCTTTATCTGTTGTTTTGTAGGCCTACTGCTGTTTAGGGTGTTGATCCAAATCCGAGGCAGTGAGGCATGGTGTCAAACGGAAGAACTTGCTCTATAATACTCTTTTGTATCGATGGGACATTATCATGAAGACTGCAGATGCACAAAGGCTTGACCAGTAGACAGTTGTGAACCTTGCAGATCTCTTGGAACCTCATGAGAGAGAGAGAGAGAGAGAGAGAGAGAGAGAGAGAGAGAGAGAGAGAGAGAGAGAGAGAGAGAGAGAGAGAGAGAGAGAGAGAGAGAGAGAGAGAGAGAGAGAGAGAGAGAATAACAGGCATAGGGAGAGAGAGAGACATAGAGAATAACAGGCAGAGAGAGAGAGAGAGAGAGAGAGAGAGAGAGAGAGAGAGAGAGTGCTTGTGTGGGAGAGAGTGTGTGTGTGTGTTTGAGAGGGAGAGAAAGAAGGAGGGAGGAATAGAGCAACAGGGAAGAAGGGGGGAAATATAGGGAGAATACTTCACTGCTGCACACCAGGGGGTACTTGAACTCCCCCAGTCCCTCAATGTCAACACACTTACAATGACCTAATTTCAAAGATGACATGAACTTCCCCCCCCATACACACACGCAAACACACACACACTCAGTGTTCGGCTCTAGTAGTTTCGACTCTTAAGGATGTGGAGGAGCTGATGTCATTTCCAATCGATCTATGTGATTGTTCACTAGGCAAAAGCAAGGAGTGGGGGAAAAAAAGTTTACTTAATTTTCGCTTACTTACTTACTTATTCTGTAACCTGAGGCAAAGACAACTTTGACTTGTAGTCCAGCAGAGCAGAGCGCTAGGCGTTCAGCTTCATCTCTCCTCCGGTGGGAGGGAAGAAAGTTTTCACAAGCAGTTCGATGGAAGAAGTGCAGCTTGTGTTTGTGGCTAGTGACCTGTCAGCCTGTTCCTCCATGCATGGCTAGCTCCACTAATGAGCACACAGAAGAAAGTGGCAGACGGACTAGAAGGAAGGGACTGAGGTAGGACAGAATGTTGGGATGTGTGTGGAGAAAAGCTTAGCCCAGCAAGAAATTTGAACGCTAACTGCCAAAGAGGCTAACTGCGTTGTCTATTGCAATGTTAACTGCCAAACTGCCATGGCAACCACTACACTTTGATACTCAAAGCTTTACTGCAAACTAACTAATGATTGGCGATACTATCTGCTATTAAACTAGGATGCTTACAGCTTGAAAAAAATACACACTTTAATCAAGAACTTATAATGAAAAGAACAGTTGCAGGACAAGTAGGTGGACGACAATTAGAAGTTGGAGCACTTAGGCTACAGGGTTGATTTCATGGCGGCGTCGCTAAGCTAAGAAGTGCTTGCTAGTGTGACACCAGCTCATTAGTCACCTACAGAAATGACAAAAGTGCTAAGTGCTTTTTACACAGGTGAGAGGATTGGCAAGCATTTAGGCTTCTGTCCACTCAGCTCTAAACACAAATGCCAAAGCTTTTAGCAAAAGCGCAACAGGGACCCACACACACACACACACGTCACGCTTCCGCACACACACTGCGTAGACACACACACACACACACATACACACACGCACACGCACACACACACACACACACACACACACACACATTTTGAGTACCACATTACGGCAACCACTCTGGACCCAGCCTGGTTTGGTTCCTAACCACAGCAATCAACTGAAACATAACGAATGCCAAAACAAAATGTGGCCCTGGGTCAAAAGTATTAATGGGTTTAATTTCCCGAGGCATGAAATATCATAGATTCCAATAACATTTAAATGTAGCAATTTTTATGTCTGAGTGAACAAAGAGATAATGCCGAAAGATAATTTCATTCTTTGGACTGAGGTTTTGCTGTGCCTATGTAATGTGTATTTTGTGATTGGTATGTGAAAGCCAACAAGGAAACATAGAAAGCAAATCCCTAATACCTTATATCGTAAAGACATTTGTTGAAAAGAACAGAATGTTTTTTCTTCTGTATCTTTTTTAGCAAATTCTCAGAAATGTTGATCCCTACTTCCAAGCATCAAAAATGTGCACAGATTTGATACCAAATAAGGACATTATTTTTCATATTGACTTCATATTTCCCCAAAGAAAAACATTGTTCATCAGAAAGATTTATAGTGGAACACAGATATTGTTATTGAAAAATATTTTCGGTTGAATAATCTTCAAGTATCTGTCCTCGGCCGATGCTAACCAGGGTCCCTTGGGATTTCTTTGAACTTGATGGAAAAACAAGAAAGAATTGTGTTCAATTGGGTCTTCAACAGTTTTCATATGCATATTCGCTTCATTGTGCGAGGCTATTTTTTTCCTGCCAACAATTCTAGAGTCATACATGAGCACATTGCCTAAACATCCTCCGGTGAACCAGAAAGCTTATCTTTACTGTAACATTCACTTTTGATTACAGCCTAGTGGTTTCTGAGTTGGCTCTGTTAAAGTCAACATCGAAGTTGTCAAAGCCTAAGTTCAGGGTCTCTGTTACTCTGTTATGCCAGGCTACGCATAGTGACACAATGAGCCACCATTTGCATAAATCCTTCATCAACTCCGTTAAAGAATTGAACTTTCTCATCAAACGTGGTTGAAACATAATTCTAAGTGAATCTAAGATGTGTTGCCACTACTTATTGTCCTCATAACACTGGTTGGTTTACGCCTTCTCACGGGTGGTAGATAAACATTCAAACTGACTACAAAGGCCGTCAGCGAGCACAAGGCCAATAAAGTTTTTCCATATGCTCTGTGGTGGTGAATGATGCCTCTGTTCTGCTTCCGTCTTCGAGTCTTGGGAGAAATAGAAAAACAAATGGCAAATTGAGAAATAGTATTTTCCACAACGTGGCATCTCAAAACTGCTAGCCCATATATTTGATGAAATTATTAACTTTCTAACTTTGTGCATTTGTTACATACCCTGCTAGAACATTCTGGCTCTGGATATGTTTTGAATTTAATTTTATTGAAGACTTACAAAGAAAACTTTTTTTTTCTTTGTACTCAGTTTTCTTTCTTTCTTCTTTGTCTTTGAACTATGAAATGATTATTTTCTCAAGGTAATTACCAAAAAATAGTTTTCTGAAGTTGGATCAAATAGGCAGGTATTTCCAGTATTCAAATCCTTTCTTTATTCTTGCCCCTTTCCAAACCTATTAGAGCACATCTCAGTCACCATGTCTCTCTGTCTCTCTGTCTCGCTCTCTCGCTTCCTCCATCTTCTTTGATTTTTCGCTCTGCTTCTTGCACGCTGGCATAGACTCTGATTGGAGCTGCGGGATCAGACATCTGGAAGCATGCTGTTGCACCTGTTTTTAATCCCGACTACAGACAGAAATACTTGATTCCATCTCGAAATATCCCTCTCTCACCTCCTCTCCTCACATCTTCTCTCCTCTCATCTCCTTTCCTCTCCTCTTCCTAATCTCTCCTCTCATCTCCTTTCTTCTCTTTCCTCTCCTCTCATCTGCTTTCCTCTACTTTCCTCTCCTCTTCTCTAGTTTCTCCTCTGATCTACTGTCCTCTCCTTTCCTCTCCTCTCCTCTCCCCTCCTCTCTCCTCTCCTCTCCTCTCATCTCCTCCTCTTCCTTTTCTCTCCTCTCTTCTCCCCTCATCTCCTCTCTCCTTCCTCCGCTTCTTATGATCCATTCCCTCAGCTGTCACAAAGTGCCGAGGAGCAAGCGTGCTCTGGGCAACATTGGCGAGATAGATTCAAAAAGATAATTGAGACCAAGAGAGAAACGTTGTGCAGTCCTGACGTTCTCCCAGGTACAACGCCTCCAGACCTGGATCCCTGCCCAGCGCTCAGGTCGCTGGAAATAGTTTCAATGTGTTTGGGATTTAATGAATTATTGAGCCATTACTCTCCTGCCTGAGCCTGGTGGAAAATACGACCTGTTTGACATGGAATGACTGCTGTGCAGAGAGCATTAAGCGAGTCCTTGGGGTTTGACAGCACAGGGGAGTATAGTTAAGTAGCCGCGGCTCTGGGAGCGCAGACGGACTGCAGCACTGGAGTCTGGGCGGATGTCGGCGGAGAATTGTCGGAGAAAATGTAAACATATGGTCTGATAAGTGCCCGATGATGAGTCATATGTCGTGCCTTCAACAAAGACAGATGCAGATCATTATTTGTTTCACCAGAGTGAACCATTGTGCTTTGAGACGAAAGACGAAAGACCAATCCCTTCGTCTGTCCATCTTCCATCCATCGTTTCCTTCAGCCGACAGTCATTCAACTGTCTACCATCCATCCAACCATCTATCTATGAACTAGCTATCTCTTTCTGATGTCTTTTGGCTTTGTCCACTAAGATGTACCCACTGAATGTGAACCCTTTTACATTCAAGAGTTGGACACTTTACGAGCTTAAAAAAATGCAATCAACATTTTTTGTCAATGATAATATTAATTTACAATACACACATTGTTATACGGGATTTAAAGCAATCTCCAAGCTCCCAAAAGCAAAACGAAAAGCAATACATATGACAGGCTGATGAAGGTTGACAAAATATAGCCGACCACTTCCCAGCCGAGACCCTGAAACGCTTCATTATCTCTAATTCTCTGGCCGACAGGACAAACACACACACACTCAGTGTGCGGGTGTGTTAATGAGGACATGCTTGGCCAGTCTTTCTGATGGCTAACAGCCTAGCGTTTGTGAATGTAGACAACAACCAAAAAGCCCTTTTGAAATTCCATCAGTGTATTATTGAATGTTCTGCACTTTATTGTGTCCTCCAGTATACAATATGATGTATTAAATGTATGTGTTGGAGAAAACTTACATCATGTTTGGTGAAGACAAGCAACATATCATGATATTTTAGGAAAAGCCCTTTACTCAAAATGTCAAATAAGTTAGAAAAATAACAAACAAGTTATTAAGCAGAAATCCAATGGAATCCTGCTCTACTACATAATCTCTGTCTATAACAGTTCTATGTAAGATTTTATTGGAAGCTCTGTAAGGCTTAATAACATAAGTATTCAATACATGTTTATTTAAAGTATGTGCAGGCATAGAAATATGTTATATCAGATGGAATGAATCATACATGCAGGAAAAGACACATGTACACACACACTCAAACACACACACACACACACACACACACACACACACACACACACACACACACACACACACACACACACACACACACAGTTTGCAACATACTTAACGTCGGATTGGTCACTTCTCAACCAGCCAAAGTACTTTCTAGCAAGGAAGTACTTCCTGATAATATATATATATACATATATATGCTACACAAAATAATAGATAAAATCACAAAACACTGATATATCATATTTATGCAAAATAATTTCTGAGGAATAGAAACAGCTGCTTGACTTTGGTATTTTTTGAATCTGCTCTGCAAATCAAGACCAAATCCATGCATGATATTTCATCCAGGTTCAGGGAAAGACATCCATATTTTGGATCACTGGTCACGGATCCGGGATCACTGATCACAGATCACAGGGTGACCCAGAGAATGGAAATGTTGGTCCCGCCCTGGTTAGTGATCTGGTTCACGCGCCCGCGGACGCAGTCCAAGGTGACGTAGATGGCTGTGCCGTTCTGGACCTCGAAAGAGGCCCTCAGCCCTAAGCTGGCCCACTCGCTCCCTTCAGGCATGTGTCCGGACACCTGCTGGGCCACAGGACCCGCCTTGGCCTGACTGCTACCTCCACCTCCACTCCCACCACCGGCCACCCGGTGCAGAGAGAGCTTGACCACGTTACAGGAGTGGATGAGCTTCAGGTTGAGCGCCACGTTGGCCGTGCCTTGCTCGCGGAACACAAAGTTCTTCCGGGCGTTGGGTTCCCCGGCGGTGGACAGGTGGATCTGCCGGCTGTCGGGGCTGACCTGCTGGAAGAAGAGCGGTTTGTTCCGCACGGCGCCGGAAGGCAGGCCCGTCGGGGACACGGTGGCGGTGAGCGCCGACGACACGGCTGCCGGGATCCACACCAGGCTCAGCACGCTGATGCCGCTGCTGTCGCCAAAGTAGCGCACGTTGCACTGCGCCGGCGTGCTCACCTCGAAGGTCAACGTGTCCTCGGCGTCCACGCGCACCGCGCCCGACAGCGTGACGGACGTGTCGCGGTAGTTGACGCCCGCCTTGAACGCCCGCATCACCTCCTGGGCGCTGCCGTTGTGGTTGGTGTAGGCCACCACGGAGAAGCCCTCGCGGACGCACGTGTGGCCCACGGCGTACAGCGCCTGCTGCAGGACGAACTTGACCACGCCGCTCTCCGTGAAGCGCACGCCCCGGCTGTCGTGGGTCAGGCCCACCATGTAGGCGTCCGAGACGGACACGGTGCGGAACGTCGGCCGGTAGCTGGTCTGGTAGTGCGCCGACACGGTGGTCTGCGCCGTCATAGCCACGGAGCCGGTGTCGTGCGACAGCCAAAAGAGGCTGAAGGGGTGTCCGTGGAGGTCGTAGGCGTGCAGGTCCTTGGTCTGGTTGCAGTGCTGGTTGGGGCTCTTCAGCACCAGGCTCAGGGTGTGGTTGGGCTCCACCTCCACCGCGCCGCTCACGCTCACGCTCTGGAAGTACTTCCCGTCGGGCTGCTCGATGCGAACGCCGCTCAGGTCCCACCGGCCGCTCTCCTCCTCCTGGCTGCCGTTGAGCCGCATGCCGAGCTGCAGGAAGTTGCGGCAGCTGTGCTTCAGGGCAAAGTTGTGGTCCAGCCATAGGAGGCCGTGCTGCTGCAAACTGAGCCGGCCACCCTGCATGGAGAGCAGCCCGCCGGGGTCTCCGCTGCCGAGGATGTTGAGCTGCAGGCCCGGGAAGATGGAGCCAAAGTAGGAGGAGGAGCGGGAGAAGGACCTGGCTGGGGGAACCTGGACGTTGCCCCCCCAGGCCTGGGACAGACGGACCGGCTCGGTGGACAGCAGGGGCCCCGTGCAGACGGTATCACTGACGGCGGTGCAGGGCGCCGAAGCCTGCTGCCCATCACAGTCGAAGCAGGCCTGGCACTCCTGGAGCTCCTGGTTGTAGAAGTATTCAAGGCCACACACGCCCGTCTCCGCCTCGCGCTCGGAGATACCCAGGCACCGGAAGCCTCCTGTTGGGAGACATACAGACGTACAGCATGGAACCTCAATGAATTCATTTGGAGAAAAGCAGTTTGTCTTAACATTCAAACTGTATACAATTCAACACATTTGGGAGAAAACGACTTTGTATTAATGTTCACTTTTGTTTCAATGTTGTTAAAACCCGTGACAATTGTAAACTGACCTGGGGTGTTGAGACACTTCACCCGTTCCCCACAGATGCTTGGTAACTCCAGGCATTCATCTCGGTCCTGTAATTTATGGATGGTACAGATTAAGGCTGGGACAACGCGTCGACATAATCGATGACGTTGACATAATCGATGACGTCGACATAATCGATGACGTCAACTCATAAATTACGTTGACGTGATAAATGCGCGTTGATTCGAAAAACCCAAAACAAAGATGGCGGCGCCGGAGTGTAGTAGCAACGCGAGTGGCTCCTGAGACTTTCATAAGTGCAAGGCGCCACGCACTCGTTCCTCTAAAGTATGGGAGTTCTTTAATGTAAAAGGAAACGATTCTGTGATATGTCGTCTTTGCAAAATGGAGATGGAAGGAAGGCCTTTGTGTTAGTCAATTAATGGGTCAATTAATGGGTCAATTAGTCAATTAATGGGGAGATAATCGATAATCAAATCGAATCGAAATCGAATCGGACTGAAAAAATTAATCGTTAGATTAATCGATGCATCGAAAAAAACAACCACTAGATTAATCGTTTAAAAAATAATCGTTTATCGCAGCCCTAGTACAGATATTTTATGATGTTGACTGATTGTCCTTCTCTGTGAGACGAAAAGTCTGTTTCCCATCGAGGGTTACAGAACCAAGAGTTCAAAGGTCCAAGAACGACCCAACATGAGTTCAACTTTTAATGGCAGGCTTGGGTTGCAATACTGTGCAGTAGTTTTGCAACGCTTTTGGTCCTGTAACCCCATTTTTGGATCTGACCCAAACTTTACTTCCCCCACATTGTTTTAACTCTCAACAACATTGCACCACAATAAGGAGTAGAAGGTCCCTTGTGTGTACAAATACCTTTGCAGTCCATCTGTTGATATGAAGCCTTTACAGGGCCTCTCAAGACATTTTACATAAAAAATGTATCCATTTAAGTTTACGTAATACGTCAGCAATCTCCCAATCTCCAATATATTCAATTAAATTGGGGTCCCGACCCCGAGATTGGGAAACACTGCATAATTGTTTCACAATTCTTTAAGGACTTTCACCATCAACACCACAACCTCATCATATTAAGCCCAGCACACAGAGCACGAATTTCACCTCATATTTGTAGCGTCACCCAAAAAAGAAACCGAAGCATAGTGTGCTAATGAAGCAAAGCACACGGACGGCAAATGTTTCGGGCTTCTATTTTGGACGCTTCAATTCCAAAACATTATCTGTCCGACGCAGCCCTGTTCTGTTGGACCTCTAGCAAGGGTGGGTTGTTACCTGGCACATGCGGTCAGTGTTGGGTGAACACTGGGAGATGAGGAAAAAGCCCGGTGGACACATGGTGCACCTCTCACAGCGGGGGGGCTCCTTCTGGAAGTCACAGAACTCCTCGCCGCTGCAGGACGTCGTGCAGCCAAACAGCGGCTGGGGGAAGTGGGCCTCGCCCAGGACGTCCATCACTTCCACCACCTTGGAGTCCGCGTCCATCTTGTGCACGGCGTAGGACTTCTGCAGCTGGCTGCGCGCCTGGCTCTGCAGCCCTGCTAGGTGGCTCTGGAAGTAGCTCTGCAGCTCCCCCTGCAGGCCCTGGAAGGACACCTGCTTGACGGTGTCGGAGAGCATGCCGTACTGGGCCTTCACCGTGTCCATCTGCTCGTACATGCGCCGCTGCTCGGCCAGGATGTCCCGCTGCTGGGAGAGCAGCGCCTCCTGCTGGTCCACCAGCTTCTGCTGCAGGTCCCTGATCACCACCTGCTGTGCTCGCAGGGCCTCCACCAGACTCTCCTGACCCTTGGACAGCTGCAGGTGGAGGATGAGGGCATCTTCGGATGGAACCTCGTTCTCCCCTGGAGGGCAGTGGATGGAAGGGGTTGAGGCAGTGAGTTTTTTGGCCCCCATTTTTACATCTGAAAGTTCTAAATTCGAGGGTGTCCATTGATCCAAGCAGAAAGGTTCTGGGTTGAATCCCGATGTATAGCCCTAATGAAGGTATCCCTGGGCAAGACACCCTAATCCCTACCTTAGTGACCTGTCTCTGTACTGTCTAACCCCTGCCTGCTCTGTAATGAAGGTACGAAGGCATTGGGCAAGACATTAGGGACCTATCTCTGTGTTCACCTAGAGTCTGCACAGCCATCCAGTCCCTTCCGCCCACCATTGTATGTTGTACGTCCTGGCACTTAATGTACGTGATTGTTAGCACTTGCACTTGGTTCTATGAACATCTCTACTGTACCGAAAGCGATACATTGTTTCACTTCTTAGGACAAATGTAATCGCTTTGGATAAAAGCGTCTGCTTAATGCCTTAAATGTAAAAGGTTAATATGCTGAACTTGTCTCTGTATTGTCTAACCCCTACCTGCCCTTAATGACCTGTCTTTGTGCTCTCTAGCCCCCACCTCATCCTTGTTGACCAGTCTCTGTACCGTCAAAACCCTACCATTTTACGTGATGAACTTGTCTCTGTACTGTCCAACCCATACCTGCTCCTTTAGGAGCTGTTTCTGTAGTTTGTATTCCCAAACTGTTCCTTTATTACCTGTATATGTACTGTCTAACACCTACTCCTTTATGAGTGGTTTCTGGACTGTAAAAATGCTACCTGCTCCTGTGATGACCTGTATCTGTAACCTCTAGCCCCTACCCAGGCTTCAGTGACGTGTCTCTGTACTGCCTAACCTACCTGATCCTTAATGGCCTATATCTGTACTTTCCTACCCCTACCTGCTCCTAAATCTCCTGTCTCTGTACTGTCCAAACCCCTACATGCTCCATAATGACCTGTATCTGAATCCACCGTTGATTTGAATACATGAATCTGCTAAAAGCAAATTTGTTTTTTATTAAGGTTCAAACATAGTTTAAGGAACCCACAGCTGGATTCCTACAGAGACCCGGTTGGCTTCACTTAAAACAGAAAGCATTTGGTGCTTGTAAGGAGATGAAAACCTGCTGCCTCATCATCATCGTTTATATATTTAAACCCACAGGACACACAGGATGAATAAGATGATGCATTCAAGTACAACCACAATTCCCTCTAGAAGGACTGGAACAAGAAACATGCAAACATCTTTTTAAAGGTCCTTGTTTTGAATTTCGAGTATTTAGTTTCTCTGAAGCAGGATGTGATCACAAACCATAAGTTCCTTTTGTGCTGAAAAGCATCATCACAGGATACTTTGTACTACTCCACTAAACTGTATAAGGTCATTCGGACATCATGCTACGGTTAGCAGATCCCCCCCAGAGACAAAAGCCAGTTAGTCATAGCCTCTAGTCAATTTTGGCTGACATACGTGACAGAGTGTGAAACAAGGGGAGCCTTTTTATTGCGCTTCGGTACATTTGTATACTTGCTTTATCAGTAAAAAATGATCTTTATAAATTTTTGAGGTTACTTACATCCACAATACATAAAAAAGGGGCGTACACATGTGCCATTTAGAATAGCATTTAAGTTAAAATGGAATAGATTGCTGCTACCAAAGCATACCGGCATTATTATTACTAGTAGTATTGCTATTATTGGTTATATTATTAGTGATATTAAGATTAATAGAAGTAATACTATTATTGGTGTTATTATTATTAGGCCTACTAATAGTAGCATTAATTGGTATTAGCATTGTTAGAATTGGTATTAGTTAATAGCAGTTTTCATTTGAGTAGGCTATGGCCTATAATTTTTGTTATTAATAGTATATGTATTGGTATGATTAGGCTATACATATTAACATTAGTTTCACCTGGTTTGATGTCACATGTGAGCTGGACTCCCAGTGGGGCACCCCCAAGCTCTGAGGAAGGATATCCAAACTCAGGCATCTCTCCCATGAACTGCGCGGCTCTGTCTCTCAGGTGGACCGGCTGGCCCTCCTCGGAGCCGGCCAGGCACGCGTCCCCAACGCAGGGCTTGGGTCGCGGCTGGAGGCGGATCCGGAGCGGCAGTTTGCACTCGATCCCCCGACAGTCCCGCGTCTCGTTCACGGTGTAAAGGTGTCGTTGTGGAGAAGCAGGAGGAAGAGGACCGCAGCTCCCATCGTGGCACCCCGACGGGAACGCTTCCGCCCCCGCTCTAGTCCGCGCGCTCCCGCCGTCCCGTCCACGAGGGGGCTGTATAGCCGCGAAACCCTCCGCCACAGCGGCTCTGGGGGAGCTCACGAAGGCGTGCTGCGAACTGGCGACTGCGTGTGCTGCCGCGCGTCCCGTGTTTGCGGGGTTGTAGTGTAGATGCCTCCGGGGTCTGGAGGAGCGACCCCCGGGGCAATGCTCCCCGACGCACGGCCTCGGGTCGCCGGTTTCGCCGCCGTGGCACTGCGTCCCTTTGCACGGCTCTGCGGCACCGCGCACCATCAGGGGTGAGCAGTATAACGCCAGCATCACCGATAGTCTGGACAATTCCATTCTTCCCTCCTTCCTCGGTTCTCCCTAAAGTAAAAGAGTTATACACATCGAAGTGTACATTTATCTGGGGTAGGTATAGGTTCAATATTTCCATATAACAACAAAAACCAAACAACAATAAACGTGGACGAACAGTTACTACGTTCAGTCTATGTCTCCCAAACAACCACATCATCCGCCACTTCATCTGAAGAAAAGTATTCAAAGTTATTGATCGATGTTTATTTACCTTCTAGCAGAATTCAGAGCGCGCGTCCTTTCTGAGCGTCAGCGAGGAATAAAATCCAAAACATCACTCCCTGCGTCCTGTGCGTCTCAGCCGCTCTGAGAGCTTCACCAGAATGTCAGGATTCGGCATTCCAAAGACTTAATTAGCATCAGGTTTCCCCGGCCACGAATTAACCCTTCACCCTCTGAGCATTCCCAAACCCCCCCCCCCCCTCTCTCTCCCTCTCTCCCTGTCTAGGTCTTTCTCCCAACCTCTCTCTCTGTGTCTCTCTCTGACTCCCTCTCTCTCTGTCTCCCTCTGTCTGCCTGTCTCCTTCTGTCTCTTGCTCTCTTCCCCTTTCTCTTTTTTCATTAAATTAATCAATTGCTCCTGTCTAGCTCCCAAGCCATTTACACTGTGCCGGGGTTAGGGGGTTGGTTCCCTGTGTTGCTTAACTGGTAGAGTAAAGCATCAACACCACCAGGGTTAGGAGTTCGACTCCCACTGGGGGGGCAGAAATGCTTAGAATGTATGCAGTCATAAATTGTAGGAAAATTTGGCTGAAAGCATTCACAAAATTATTTCTCTTATGGTAATCTTTACTGTTATTTTTATTTTATTTTTTTGGCAAAAAGTATATTTATACATTTGTAATAGTAATTAAATTCCAACAAAGGGGATAATGTTTTGGTACATGCCTAATATCCATTTTAATTTTTTCCCAAGTGGAATTCTATTTATCGAACATACAGAGTGACAAAGTTCAAAACCGAGAGACTATGACATCTCTAATGGCTTGACATCCTGTTCCTGTATTGCTTGTTGCCATGTGTCTGAGGACCTGCTGTCAACGGTGATTCTGAAGACATATCTGCTCTTTGTCAGAGGAGCGTGTCCTGAAAGGACATACAGCTAGACGTACTCTATAGCAGTGTCTTGTTCTTCTGGCTCTTCCCAAACCACAGCAGACCCCATCTCTTACCGAGGGATCCACCAGCATCCAATAAAAACCTGTTTGTTAAAGAGAAGCCGTTGGAACTATCAGGGATGGTTTCCACCAGCTGAACAAAATTCTGTTGAAGACAGCCAAAGGCAGACAAAGACCATCAAAGGCCGACAAAGAGGACACTTTTGTTGACAGAGAACCGGTGGAAATCAACATTAGACAATTTCCACACATTCTCTTCCGTCAAAGCCTCGTCTTTGTCGGTAAGGTTCGAACTCTTTACCCTTCTCGTCAAGAACATTAGGTTACTTTCAAGACATAACAAGTCGGGAAATCGTGGGAGAACGGTTCCAATTCCATTGTCAGGAAGGATGACGATTATTTACTTTTTTGAAACCCTTCTCCCACATATCTTGTCGTGTCTTTAATACAACCAAACGTTCCGGATGAGAAGGTCTGAACCAGAGCGAGTGGTTTGGATTAAACAAGGGATGCCAGAGAGTATTTCAGTTGATGTCTTGGCAACAGCATTGTGTTGTGACTGTTTCAACGCGGGCCAAGTGTTTTCAGACTCAGTGTAATTAAACAAAGTAATTCCATTACCTTGTCGTAATTTCTAAAAACAAAAAGATGGAAGTGGAAAACTTCAGATTGATTTCCAGTAGATGTCTGTCTTTCATGTTCACCCTTCGACATTCATCCTCTCTTCTCAACATGTTTTGGGTACTGCCTTTAGTACTGACCTTAATAGTAACAAAATGCAGCTTAAAAGACCAAACAATGACACACAGACATATATTGCAATACTTAGGGGCCACTCACACTAGGGCCGCGGCACCGTGCCCGAGCTCATTTGCATACTAAAGTCTAGAACGTTTGGCTAGTGTGGCCACGCCATCCGTATTCCAGAATTGAACAGACCCTTGGCCACGGCACACTTGGGAGAGGTGTGCCGTGGCCAAAGTACAGATGCTGATGAGATGACACACGCACACGCGCGGATACGCAACATGAGCTGGATGACGTAGTCCTTGCGCGACCCTTCTTTCTTTATTGGTCCATGCCCTTCTTCCCCAAAACAATCATTTTAAACAATGGCGGCAAGCGGTTCATGAGTGGGTTTCTGTTGGTGCGATAGTGGAGTTGAGTGTTTACTTGAAATTTAGGCAGACGACAGCATTCACGTTGTTGTACTCCATTGTTGTTATGGCGGCGAGGACGCTTAGTGATGACGTATTTCTCGTATTACGACGTGATGACGTATGTATGAAGGAGCAATCGTGCCCAGGCCACGGCCTTTGGGAGCAGTGTGACCACGGGCCAGCGGGGGGAGTGGGGAGGGGCACAGAACATCTTCCTGCAGCACAGAACAGGCAAACAGCCCTATTGTGAGTGGCCCCTTAGGAGTCTGTTTACATGTACCCCTAAGGAAAAGACAGCTGCAGAGTAGTTGCTTCTGTTACTTCTGGTTTCCTCATTATCACCTCCTCCATAACCTCTTTGGTGTTAAAGGTGGGGTTGAAAGAGCAGAGCAACCGTGATTTACAGCAACAACAATACAGTACAAACTAATGGATCAGTAGGAGGCTAGAGAAAGAGACCCCAGAGATAAGGCCAAAGGACTCCGGAGA
The DNA here is from genome assembly GCF_902167405.1 of Gadus morhua. Taxonomy (NCBI): domain Eukaryota; kingdom Metazoa; phylum Chordata; class Actinopteri; order Gadiformes; family Gadidae; genus Gadus; species Gadus morhua. The sequence continues at coordinate 7,993,325 of NC_044070.1, forward strand.
GTAGAGAGACTAGAGGGATAAAGACCACAGAGAGACGAGACCGATGGACTCTGGAGACTAGAGACACTAGAGGGATAATTAGAGACCCCAGAAAGACGCAACCGAAGGACTCTGGAGACTAGAGGGATAGAGAACCCAAAGAGATGAGAGAGAAACTAGAGAGAGACTACAGAATAGAGAAAGACTAGAGAGAGACCAGAGATACACTAGACTAGAAGGAATGACCCCAGACAGACTAGAGAGAGACTAGACTAGAGGGACAGACCCCAGACAGACTAGAGAGAGACTAGAGAGAACCTAGACTAGAGGGACAGACCCCAGACAGACCAGAGAGAGACAAGAAAGGAAACAGACCCCAAACAGACTGGAGAGAGACTAGAGGGACAGACCCCAGACAGACTAGAGAGTGACTAGAAAGAGACTAGAGGGACAGACCACAGGCATACTAGAGGGACAGACCCCAGACAGACGAGAGAGACTAGACTAGATGGACAGATCCCAGACTGACCAGAGAGAGAGACTAGAGGAACAGACCCCAGACAGACTAGAGAGAACTTGAGAGAGACTAGAGAGAGTAGAAAGGTGACAGACCCCAGACAGACTAGAGGGACAGAATCCAGACAGACTAGAGAGAGACTAGAAAGGAGACAGACCCCAGACAGACTAGAGAGAGAGAGAGACTAGTGACTAGAAAGAAGACAGAACCCAGAAAGACTAGAGAGAGACTAAAGAGAGACTAGAGAGAGTAGAAAGGATACATACTCCAGACAGTCTAGATAGAGACTAGAGAGAGAGACTAAAGAGAGACTAGAGAGAGTAGAAAGGAGACAGACCCCAGTCAGACTAGAGAGAGACAAGAGAGCGACTAGAGGGACGGACCCCAGACAGACTAAGGCTTTGCCAGGGACCCCTGTGGTTCCAGATCTTCACACTTCCACATCTGGTCCACTGGTATGTTCTTGTACGTGCCCTGACATACACACATCAAACACATACACACTACACACACATGTAGAGACCACACACAAACGCACATCTACACACACACACACAAACACACACTTACACATTTATACACCTTAAGATGATGTCATGGACAGACATTCAAACCAAACCATCTCCAGCTTGACTGACTGTTGATAACTAGTGGCTGTAGAGCAAATTAAGTCACCTCGACACCACAGTGCATTCTGTTTTGGGACGCTAAATGTGTTAGCATGTGTTAGCGTTTAGTAGCGGCTGGTGAGTTTCCAGGGTAGCAGTGGGACGTGGCTCCCCCATCCCGTCACCCTCCCTGGGAAAGGAAGCCAAGCGGGGCCTCTGTTTATTTAATACATCATCCCCCATGAAAGGCTCCTGGACCCGCTCAAGGCTCTTGGGTTTCCTCCCAAGGGCCCGATGGGGGTCTGATGGGGGCCCAGCACTGGACCCTGTGATGACAGCCTCCAGCCGTGAACAGGGTGGTCCGTCCGGCCCCCAGACGGGCAGGTCCTGGTGTGGTGGGGGCTTGAGGGTTGGGGTTGGGGGGTGGGGTGGGTCCAGACAGTGTTAGCAACACAGGGCTATGAATAGATGGAAAATATACATTGGCACGAAGGACCTGACTACAAATATTCAGTTGAGGCTTATATCAAGCTAGAGGATAAAGTGCTAGACTATAGGCTTGGGTTATGCTGCTCTAGGCTAGTACTTAGCAAGAGGCATACTGTATATAGAGGCTAAAGTGCTAGACTATTTGCTTGGGTTATGATGCTACTGAATTTTTCTTCAAGGAAAGGGTTCAAATCCGGGATTGCTTTTAACTCTGTTTATTGTTAAAGTCTGCATGTTTCGGCATGGTAACTGACCATGGAACGAAAGTCTAGGAGTCGTGTTGAACACGTGTGAGAGATAATAACTCTAGCTACTACAGGCCACGGGCAGAGGCCCGTGACCCTTCGCGGGTGTCGCTGAAAATCTCTGACGCTCTCCACCTCGAGTGCACAGGTAGAGACCGTCAAGTGGGCGTGGCCTAGTGGGCGTGGCCGGGGTCCCGTAATGGCTTCGGCTTCTTCATATATCTAAAGGTGCTGCTATCTGTGGCTGGAGCAGCCTCCAATAAGGTCTTGCTCCCCTTGTGGCTACGTATAGTATTTACGGCTTATATGTTTGGTCCTGCTTCATTGGGTCTATGTGTGGGTAGCTTAGATTCTTAAAATACGTAACAATGCTAGAGGCTTTAGTATATTGTTTGTTGCTATTTGTAATTTGTTACTGAAGTAATGGTGAAAGAAAATCCTGAGGTGAACATAACAGGTCCAGACACAATGACCACACTTTTCATTGGATACAGAAACAGCAGTGCAGACTATGTGCCAAGGAAGACGTTTGTTCTGAATAAAGTAATTTATTCCTGTCACGTGACCACTGAACCAAAACAATAATAGTGATGTACCCAGAAGGCCATTCATGCACGGGTAATGGTTCCTAGGGAAAATGAGTCATGACGGGAATGGACAAATGTTCTTGCTCCACATTTAACAATGTTGTCAAGTGCTGTTTGCTTGTGCAGGCGTTTATCAACTACTGTCTCAGAGGGCTCGCAGGCTGGCAGTAGGCCATGCCCTTCACTACTGACATGAAACCGCTGGCTGAATGCAGTTTTCTCCAGTCGGGAGTCAGCGCTTGGACAAATAAATAGAAGAATCCCTTTTTTTATCCTATGTCTATGTACCCACTGCAATTATCAAAGAACCCCTAGGGGGACACGTACCCCCATTTGAGGAACACAGACTTTTTAGACTAATCTATATCAGCTTTTCTGAAACTGTTTTGGCCGAGGGCCAAGAAGTGCTTCAACAGGGCCAGTAGTGGGTCCTCAGCCCTCGGGGCACCACCTAGACGGAGCTCCATAAATAATCAATAGTTAATGCAAATCTGGAATAGGAAAATTAACATCAATGTCAAAATTAATTGCTTGGCAGTTTTCAAGTGATTGTGACTGATTTGCCACACTTATCAACAAACATGAAGCACAGGGATTAAATCAATCATATGAAATATTTGTTTCGGACTGCGGCCCAATAGCCAGTTCTGGGTCCCGACCCATGGTTTGGGACCCAGAATCTAGATTAATCTGAGCAGAACAGGGAGACACAGAGAGGAGAAAACCTTCTATGGGCTGTGGTGTCGGCCATGTTGTTGACGTAAATTACATATGCTGGCTTGTGGGTCGGTGCCAAAGTTGTTTGAAGGGACCCACCAGGATGAGCCAAGGAGAAATGCTAATGCATAGCGCTGCGTTTGCAGATAAGGCCTGACCATGCTAGCATCGGCCTAGCGCTCACAACTAGCGGTTACTGATGCTCTGCATGAAGATAGCTGACCATATACTGCACTGGTGTCTTGATGTGTATCTGCTTCAACACACACACACACACCCACGCAAACACATTCCCAAGCAAATACACACACACACACACACACACACACACACACACACACACACACACACACACACACACACACACACACACACACACACACACACACACACACACACACAATCACCTGCATCCAAGCTAAAGGACAGCCACAAACACACACGCATACACACACCAATATAAATTAATTCACAGACATACACATGCATAAAAGCGCACACACAAAAACTAAGGCACACGCACGCACACGCAGACACAAATACAAACCTACTCAGACACACATGCATAAACACCAACACAC
>NC_044070.1:7999547-8014627 GCF_902167405.1 Gadus morhua
GCATCACAGCGTTAAAATAACTATTTAAATATATACTTCCTCTTTTAAATACATTTGTGCTGTGTGCTCTATTTACCATTTTCGTCTTGCCATCTCTCCAAGTTGATTTCTGTGGCTGTGGTGCCATATTACAGAGGCTTTAAGGGGTTTAGCCAAGCAAACTCCGTGATCGATTTTAAAGTCACGATAACACTGTCATGATTAAAACAATCTATTATTGGTCACACTGATGGAGTCGTTTTTCAGTGGTAATGAACCAAGGAATTATTTTGGTTCAACCATTACATTTTTAATTTTGGAAACAATAAACAACTTTTTGTTTCCCAATTTTTCCTTTGAGACCAATCAATAACATAAGGTTTGATCCAGATTTGTTCTGGCTTTTCTGCAGGACACTAAGTTGATCCTCCTGATCTTCCCGTGCGCCTCACCTTTACACAGGTCATCCTAACATCATTTATTTGGTCGCTTCTCGTGGCAAGCATATCCAATGATCAGAGAGACTGACGATCAGGGGGTAGCACAGGAGTTATTGCTGCTCTTTGATACATTGTTAGTCATGGTGGTGCGCCTGCACACCACACGAGAACCCCAGAGGAAGGGTAGTAGCCCACTGGTGTTCATCTTCATCATCCTCTTTTAAAGTGTCCAACAAAAATATGTAATAGCATGGGGTAGGATAGGGTGTTCAACTCCTGGATGAAAGGGTCTGGATTTTATCCCCAATGTCCAAAACAACTTTACTGTCCTTATTAACATTAAGCATAGTGGGTGCCTTCTGTATAATCCAAACATACACCATGGTGTTTGGGAACCTGCGGCTTCTTGTTCCAATGAAGAGATTGCTTTTCATGTATGTCTTTCTGTTTACCAAATAGAAAGAGCAAGAGAGAGCAAGAGAGAGCGAGAGAGAGAGAGAGAGAGAGATCGATCTAATTTAAGAAATGTTCCATTACAATATGACTAATCACTTTGATAAGTTACGTCTGTTCTCCTTTTGGCAAGCCAGATAGAAGAAAAAGGGTGTTTGCTCTGAAGGTTGCACATTTCATAATTTCCTCTTCTTGATTTCGACACAGCACAGGACAGGAAGCTTCCTGTGACCACTTCCTCCTTTTGCAGAGCAACAGCATTTGTGGTTAGGGGAGGGGTTTCAACCAAATTCAAAGAATCGTAAAACTCAATTTGGAACTTCGTTCACATGTTAAGAGCGACATTGTATGACAGTACAAGACAATAAATAAGAGCAGGATCAAAGCAGTCTGAATAATCCAAGTCTGATCTAAGACGTAGGGCTGAGCCCGTATATTAAAATATTCAGATATTTTTAAATAAATAATGTAACAAGGAAAATCCTAGTGATGAGGATAATAATAATATGTATGTAAGGGCGCTAGACAACAGAAAGAACTCCCCATAAACGCTTCAGTTGAGGTAATGTTTGCCATCATCAGAATGGCCAAATAGGGGATGACCGACTTACCATAGTTTGTTTGGTCGTTGGATATTCATACATTATTTGAATATTCTGGTAGCACTTTGACAGCTACAATCGAGAAAACACAAGCAAGTTCTATAAGGGTTTTAATGATGACCGTATTTAGCAGGAGGTGGATGGAGCTCAAAACGCAAGCGTTTTGTGACAGAGCCGTTAATAGCTTGTGCTGCTCCAATGGTATCCTGACTCGTAAACTCCTGCTCACTCAGAATGCGACTCAGTAGGAGCTGTTCCGTCAGATGTTATTCAAACAAACACACCCACATACACATCAATCACAAACACACGGTCATAACGCAAACAAACATAACCCAAAACATACATCCAACACATCACCACAGGCTCTGTTGCTAGGTGTTAAATAGTGTTATACCATACACCTTAACAGTATAAATCTATCCCTGGAACAGAATAGAAAAGATGTGATTGGTGATCAAGACCACAACCAATCAGAGACATTTATAGATTTTAACAAAGTGTGGATGAACTCCCCTTCCATCCACAGTCAGGGTTATTAAAGGAGACATATTATGGTGTTTTCCCAACAAGTAAACATCGTTTTTGACTTCCAGAAAACATGCTTTTGAAGCTGTTTCCTGGAAATAGCTTTTAGAAAAAAGAAATCTTGCCTACCGCTCTTCTGTTTCAGTCCCTTCAGAATGCGCTGCTCCTGGTGTCTGTAGCTTTAATGCAAATTACCTGCTGCCTATTGACCATTGAGCTGTCAGACTGAACCACAGCATGGAGGAGAAGGAATTGTTGCTCCTGGAGCTCTATATCTATATGATATAATATAATATAACATAATATAATACAATACAATATAATAATATTATTATACATGGGTACTTATATAATATTATATCTAATTTCACAGCCAAAAGCTATGTGCGCCTCGGATGATATTATGAATCATAAAGACTGCGTCTGACGTCTCTCTGGTACTTCCACAACAAGTAAAGACTCATAGTTGGGGATATCTCGGCCATGTTTGAGAAGAACTGGGGGAAAGGAACTTTGGCGTTGACTCTCTGAAGTCCATAAACTGCGACATGGAGGAGAAAGGGATTTTACTCCGGGAGCTTAGCTGCCGTACTGCCGCCGAGCTCCCCGCACCGGACCTGCCAGCTTCGGCGGCAGATCAGCTCCTAGAGTACACCTGCCGGAGCAGCCGGAAAGCTTCGGCGGCAGTCCGGTGGGGGTAGCTCGGCGGCAGTCTGGCAGTTCAGCTCCGGGATTACAATCCCTTTCTCCTCCATGTCTCCTCCACCGGCAGCTCCGCCGGGGGGAGCTCGGCGGCAATCCGGCAGAGAAAGAGATTGTACTCCCGGAGCTGAGCTGCCGGGCTGCCGCAGAGTTCCCCCCGCCGGAGCTGCTCGTCCGCTGGTCCACAAAATCGTAACTATATTCTGATTGGAGGGTAGTTGGGAAGTGGGAGGTAATATTCAAGTGTGCCCCCTTTGTACGTAGGAGGGGGCGGCGGAACTGACTCGCTCGTTTGGTAACTGTAGGCGGGATACTTTCAGAAATGTGTAGCTCACTCATAAAATCAGGTACAGACTTTTTTCATAGTTTGTATGCGTGTGGGAGCACTAGAGAGAGACCCAAACAACACCCAAAATCCCAGGAAAAGGGTTGTTTTCATAATATTTCCCCACAGTGGCTTTTTGCTGCATGATGCCCCAGTCTTACAATAACAGATGAGCACAGCAGAATGCAGAGATGGTTAATAAACACAACATTTGGAAGAAGACCCAAAGTCAAACAAAGTTGGCAGAGGTGTAGACATGGCTTATGTTTCTGGTCTCGGATATCGGTAGATTTTTCTTTTTAATCTATTCATAACCTGATTGTCCTGAATAGATTTAAAATATTTATGGTAATTTATGGTAAATCAATGTCAGATATGGTTAGGTTTCTGAATGGATTGTTATATTTTGTCATTTGTCAGACATTCTCTGTGTGACTTGCTGAAAAGAAGCATGATATTGAATACCGTGGAAACTGTCTCAGCCAAGTCTTCATATGAGTTCTGACTTGTTTCTCATCATATTGGCGGCCACAAAGTTCAATGATAAAGCCTGGTTGCTGCTGAATATGAATTAGTTTAAGCTAATCAATCACTGTATTGCTAGCTTGAACTGGATGCACTTCTGGGGGAAAACACGAATAGCCAATCACAATAAACCTTCCTTGCTGATCGTGTGTCTGTGCAGGGAGTTTAAGCATATCCACTGAATGCATTGAACAATGTTGTGTAGTCGTGATGCTTGGATATGTCTGGGCCTTAGAGGAACTGCGAGACTGAACACGCCAGGAAGACGCCTCTAGTACAGCATACCATGTACTGCTCCCTCCCTCAATCCGTAGAGGTGGAGCAACAGCACGTAGCCGCGGGCTAGCCTTTACTTCTGCAAACATCTGATCCTCAGATAATCGCTAACTGCCGAAAGAACATAATTACCTGCTGTTATCTGTTGTGCCTAGTGGTCAAGCTTGTGTTCTGATAACAAAAACACATTGGTAACGCTTCACCATTAATTGAAACAAGTTAAAGCAGGATTAAGCATTAACTAACAATAAACCTAAAGTTCATTAACAGTAAACTAATGACTAACCCTAACCCATTAATGTTTATTCCTGTACTAATTAACGTTAATTCGTGGTTTATTATTTAAACCTGAATGCAAAGTGTTACCCAAACATATTGAACGAGAAAGCCTATTGTCTTTTATATTTTCTAGTATAGGCCTATTAAAGTACACTGTCATTTACCAGAATATTAATGTATTGAATCTTATTGCTTAGCTTATTCAATATACATGATTATTCTCATACTACACATGCTACATAAGCCCATGCTACACAAGTGGATGTGGTGGTGGTTTTATGTGTCTATGCTAACTATGTGGTTGTGGTTGTATGTATTAATGCTAAGTGTGTGTGCAGTGGTTGTATGTATCTATGCTAAGTATGCATGCAGTGGTTGTATGTGTATATACTAAGTGTGTGTGTGTGTGTGTGTGTGTGTGTGTGTGTGTGTGTGTGTGTGTGTGTGTGTGTGTGTGTGTGTGTGTGTGTGTGTGTGTGTGTGTTGGTGTATGTGTCTATACTAAGTGTCTGTGTTGTTGTTGTATGTATCCATACCAAGTGTGTGTGGTGTTGTTGTATGTGTCTATACTAAGTGTGTGTGTGTGTGTGTGTGTGTGTGTGTGTGTCTGTGTGTGTGTGTGTGTGTGTGTTGTTGTTGTATGTGTCTATATAAGTGTGTGTTGTTGTATGTGTGTATACTAAGTGTGTGTGTTTTTGTTGTATGTGTTTATACTAAGTGTGTGTGTTGTTGTTGTTGTTGTATGTGTCTATCCTAAGTGTGTGTGTTTTTGTTGTATGTGTTTATACTAAGTGTGTGTGGTGTTGTTGTATATGTCTCTACTAAGTGTGTGTGTGTTGGTGTTGTTGTATATGTCTCTACTAAGTGTGTGTGTTGGTGTTGTTGTATATGTCTCTACTAAGTGTGTGTGTTGGTGTTGTTGTATGTGTCTCTACTAAGTGTGTGTGTCGGTGTTGTTGTATATGTCTCTACTAAGTATGTGTGTTGGTGTTGTTGTATGTGTCTCTACTAAATGTGTGTGTGTTGGTGTTGTTGTATATGTCTCTACTAAGTGTGTGTGTTGGTGTTGTTGTATGTGTCTCTACTAAGTGTGTGTGTTGGTGTTGTTGTATGTGTCTCTACTAAGTGTTTGTGTTGGCGTCGTTGTATATGTCTCTATAAGTGTTTTGGTTTCTGGTTTCTGTTCTCAGATGGATGACATTGACGCCATGTTCAGCGACCTGCTCGGGGAGATGGACCTCCTCACTCAGGTGAGTCAAGTCTCGCTAACTTTATTTAAACAACACCTTAATACAATAGCGATCGAAAGGAATTGATAGACCCCTGCTTTCTGAAAATTAGTCCTTCATAAGACAAGACAAAAAACAAGGCCAAAGCCCACTATGATGTGAAAGAAACCTTGAGAAGGAGATTTAAGCGAAAGCTAACTCCAGGGCTGGTAGGAGGGCGACAGGTGCCCTGTGTAATTAAAGTATAGCAAATAGCAATAGTTAATAAATTGGTGTGACACTGTACCGATGAGTCAGTGGGCCACTGAAGCACTGACAAATGACCTAAATCAAAGGCAGGAAATATTTTTTAAATGTCAGGAAAATGGGTTTCATTCTGAAAGCAAGCTCGGGCCATGTGAAATCAATTGATGTATTTTACAACAAAGTTCACAGACAGCTTATAAAAATAGTCAAACATTTTTCATTTATTTTTTATGGACAGCTGTGTCTTTGACCCTCGAATGTTGTATTTTTGGCTGTTGTCGTGTGTATGTTTCTAACCAGAAAGCAATAGATTCAAACTCCACCTCTAATTTAAAGGCCATTTTTGGGCCATTTGTTGATATTTAAAAGCCACACGTGATTGGGTGGCTAAAATGTGAGCAAGTTCATTGGTCCCATTTGTGCATCATAGTGGTTTTCGCCAAATTTGTCGGTCAGATATTTCCGATACACAAACTGCCAAGACAGCATTTGATTTGGGTGAGAGTTTAAGTTTTTCTCCCCCACAAATACTCACTTCCACAATTTGTTCTTCGGTATTCTTTGCAACTCCTTCTTACACATCTACGATGCTTGTTCGCCACTACTAGGGAGTCAGTTAGTAACCCAGCAGAAAAGGTATTACTGGGGTTTAAAATCTACAGACTTTTAGTAAGATATCTAATGGGACCTAATTTGCATATCAAGAGAGCCTGTCGGGGGTCCCAGAACCATACATTTAGCTGATTCCACATCAATTCAATTAACATCTCAAACAAACGTCCATGACTAAAGACCGGGAAAAAACATGTTTTCTATAACATCTCCCCCTTCCCCTTCTTCGAAAATGGTATTTCTAGTGGTTAGGATGGACGACAACCACTATAAAGCCGCCCATTCATCAGAGACATGCTCTAACATGGCTGGCATGACCGCAACATTAGGGGGAATCCTCTATGTGGTCATTCTCCAACCATAAATTCCCCTCTCTTTTAAGAAAACTGCTCAAATGGCAAATATATATTCACCGGAAAGACTCCCTAGTCGAAGCCCGACACTTTACCCCGACTCCTGAGAAAATAACGTCCACTTTGAAGTTGTTCTCCCACTAGCCAGTCGTGTTAAATCGTTTCCATGTTGCCGAGCAGACATATTTATTGAACACAGTCCACTCGTGTAGCATACTGAAAGCCAGATGCCATGTAAACATCACAACACTCCATACGTAATAAATGGGTACCAGTCTTTTATACAAGATTATGCTGTGGACCGTACCACCTGGAAAACCCCCGGGGGTTGGTCTCTGCAAATGTTTTGATTCTTTCTTTTCTTACAGAGAAGTGGTATTCTGAGGAATCATTGTTTCTCTCCATCTCTTTTTCAGAGTCTCGGGGTGGAGAATGAACCCCCAAATGCCATCACCAGTCCGCCCGAAGAAGTGAATCTCTCCCCAGGCTTCACAGACCTGAATGGTGACCCACTGTCTATTCTTATCAGGAGACTTGATATTGTTAATATTTTTTAATCACATACATATCTATGTTGGGTTTTTAGCCAAACATATTCGAAAATGCTATGGCAAGGGTAGCTACAAGGCTATGTTGATCGCATCTTAGCAGCAGCTACAAAGGCAGCGCTACGTTTCACAAATGACTGAAAAGATTAAAGTAATTAGAATCACAGAGAAAACGGGCCTGACGTATAAAGGCTGAAGGGCTTCTTTTCATTTGAGTATAAACTCAGCTACTGTTGGGGCTCTGGGTTAACATCAAGATTCCGATGTCTTTCGCTCATTTACCAGGCATTGCTTACGTATGTTAGGTACCAACTGGGCGGAGTCGTCTATGGTGAGACCTAGGCATCAATACTGGCTCCATCAGTGAGTTAGCAATGTTTAAGATTAAGATGCTGATAAATACTCACACTGAAACAGTTATTCTTTGTTAAAAGGGTCCCCTGTTTTACCTACAAGGTTTAATGTTAATTAGCCATTAGAAACCGTTTCAGATTCTACCCATTAGTGACCTCAGCCTACAAAGGTTGATTTATCCGTCAAAACTCCCACTTGTGTTGTGACCATAGGGTCAATCTTGAAATGAATCAAAATAGCTTGTGAACAAAATCCCTTGTGTTAACATTTGGGCCCTTAAATTGGAATGTTCTAAAAACAATAAACCTTTTTGCATCATTCCGCCAGAGTCTCTCTATGAACTGGAGGACAATGACTTGGACGTGCTCATGGCCGATTTAATGGCCGACCTAAATGCCACCGAGCTGAAGCTAGCCGTCGACATAGAGAACCTGAAGGTTCCCCCGTCGTCCTCTGCTAGCCAGCCGCCACCGGCTACCCTCCCACCTGCGCCCCAGGGCCTGAGCTCCTACGACGCCAGCATCCTCCCCTCCCCCGTCTCATTGCAAGGCGATGTCGGCACCCCTTCCCCTTCTCACCAGTCCCCACTGCCCCCGCCGCAGCATGCCAAGCCCTCCATGGTGAGTGGATAACGGGACGAAGATGATGTTGATGCTGATTTAGAATATGTTTAAGATGTCAATTGTGTCACGTTGTAGTTTAGGTTTTGGCTACAGTAAGACACTGTACAGCGTGTTTTTTACAGTGATCTACTTATGACAAGGCAAGGGTCATCCTGACATAGTAAAAAGAAAACTGGCAGTAGTATCACAAGAAGTAGTTATAAAACATACAGAAATAGTTATAAAACAGTGTTCGCTGACAGTGTTTTCATTTGAACACCTAAAGGGGTGATTAATTGAGTACCATATTCTAATGAGGTAAGTTATCAATAAGAACTAAATAACAAGCGACAGCAGCGGTAGAATTAGCTGCGGTAGCCATGGTAACATGACTCAAATACATGTCAAAGGTTGCCCGTTCAGTTTGTCACGGTTTCATTAACCATTAGCCAGTCAACAGAGACGGGCCACACCTTAGGATCCAATGTCAACCAACATACAAACACAAACCAAAACAGTTCAAATGCTCAATTTCTTGCCAAAGTTTTATTACAGAGCAATACTGCTCTTCTAAGAACCCGCAAGCTCCTTTCGAATTTTGGAGCAGGATGAAGACGGGTTGTCTGCCTCAGTCTCATCTAAGGAGCAGAAGAAAAACCCAGTCTGGTGGGGATCAAACGTGAGGCGCTTCGGGAGAGGAAGCAGAAAGAGAGTCAATGGCGAGCCGGTGATGCGATGACGCGTGGACGCGTCGGGGAATCGACCCGCTAGAGAGCTTATTGCTTTAGCAGCCCTCGTGACCTCACCGTGCGAGACAAAAACACCAGCTGCTCTGGGCGAGAACAGTGGGCCGTTGCAAAACCAATGGTTCGATTCCCCAACTCCTATGGACACCTCCGATAGAAAAAGTGCTCCAAGGATACCAACCGTAACAGTCCCCGACAAGCTGGTTATAGAATTTCCTCGACACTGGGCTGGAATATGATAAGCATCAGATTTTAACTTCCAATTAGGAAGGGATGTGTGTATAACTGCTAATGGAATGGTTTGTGTATCACAAGTTGGGGTAACTGACCAACTGATGGCTCTTATGAATAATTACATGTAATGACATGCCTATGATTGTTTTCCTTCAGGAGGAGATAGAGGCTCAGATCAAAGCAGACAAAATCAAGATGGCCCTGGAGAAATTAAAGGAGGCCAAAGTGAAAAAGGTAAGTCGAGTCAAAGCGGTCTACACATGAAGGCTATGAACCCAACCCATCATACCCTCTGGAAAGATCTGAGAACATCTGTCTGAGGAGAAGAACATGGCAGAGCAGCCTCTGTCTTGTTCCCGTCTCAACGGCCAATAATTCAAATAAAAGATGTCTGCTTTTATGGCGGATTGCGTTTGCAAAGCCTTATAAGGTGATCCCAGGGGAGGAAATACGAAGAGCTGCTCGTCTTCAAAGCAAGTGCATCAAGCTACACATGTGGTAAATAATCAATTAAAGTGTAAGTTCATACCAGCTCTAGAAGTTAGTTTTTAACACCTTACTTATCATAGTTCAAGGCTTAAGACACCTCAAACTGTCACGGATCATCGACATGTTAAAAATTTGATTAGATCTGTGAAGCAAACAGAGGCAGAAGGGGGTTTTAACAGGAAACTGGTATGAGGGTACGAGCACTCTCACGGCCAAATGTGTTAAAAGGCTTTATATTTTTTGCAAAGGAGAAAGGGTTTCGACTTCAACAGAGCTGTGAGCCTTGAAATGTGAGATAGTAATGTGGGGTTGCAGACATATTTACAACCGAAATCCACACATCTCTAATACCTAATCCCCCCCTATGAGGAGCTGAAGGTATATGACTAGATGATTGATATGGAGAAAGCTTTAAACCAGATGCCCACTGTCTCACAGAAAAAAGTCAAGACATGCTAACATATTATTTGAAAGATCCAAATCCCTGACTGCGATACCCATCTCAAAAAAAGACATTTTTATCACATGATGTGAGAGTGGAACTGATCTTGTGGATTAACAGTGGATATGTTTCCAGACGACGGGAAGTGCACGTAAGCCAATGTGGAAGACGTTATTCATGGCGGAAAATGACCTCAGCCATAGCTTGGACAAAATAGATTAAATGAGGACAGAAGTTTGACTACAATAGAAATTCGAAGTTGGATGAAATGGACCAAAATGTGTGGCATTTGTGGCTTTCTTCGTAGCTAGGTAGCGAACAGTAAGGATTGTATTGATAGTAAGACCTATTTGTTTATCCTAGGAAATTTTAAATCATAGTTGGAAAACGACAATCGTGAAGTGCAAAAACGATAAACCAATAAAACATCTGAATAAAACTATACTAACATAAAATCCAAGCTAGGCTAAGCTTAAACGGAAACAAACTTTGTCTTGGCAGTTGGTGGTGAAAGTTCTGATAAAGGATGGGAGTTCTAAAACTCTGATGGTGGATGAGCGGCAGAACGTGCGCGATGTTCTGGACAACCTGTTCGAAAAGACACACTGTGACTGCAACGTTGACTGGAGCCTGTACGAGACCAACCCGGACCTGAACCTGGGTGAGTTACTGGGACATATCGCTACAAGATGATCGAAAAAGGTTTTTCTATGATTTAGTGTGTGGTCAAAGCACCAACCCTTGCTGCATTGAACTTGATTAATTCAGGGATATCTAGTTGTTGGAATGTTTAAACATTCTTGCATATACATAAACAATCAGTACATCCAATACACAATTGGCGTGATTTTGGGGTGATGTGTTATGGATATACGTTTTTTGTATCTGGAATTTGTCAACACACTCATACATACTCTTTATCTGCTTCTCCTCCATGCACACACACACACACACACACACACACACACACACACACACACACACACACACACACACACACACACACACACACACACACACACACACGCACACACACACACACACACACACACACACACACACACACGCACACAAGATGATGGACTATGTTTTTATCGGCCTGATGACAGGCCTGCTATAGCACGCTCACAATGAACCATTGATCGAACCTCTCTCTCTCTCTCTCTCTCTCTCTCTCTCTCTCTCTCTCTCTCTCTCTCTCTCTCTCTCTCTCTCTCTCTCTCTCTCTCTCTCACATTTTCCTGCTCCATCGCTCCCTTTCTCCATCGCTCATTATCTCACTCTGTCTTTCCCAAACACACACACGCAGCGGGCAGGTGGCTTTCATTGTCTGTATGGGATCCCGCCGGCTGTCCGGTGAATATTTCAAAGGGATTCAATGTAATAAGGCATTTATGGAGCCAACGCGTAAATGGCAGAGGAAATGGTTGTTGTCATCATTTGCTCTGTGCTATTTTTAAACCAAATGACACCCTGAAGAGAGCTTCTGGCTGGTCTTAGGGACTAATTCCCTGTTGTAGTCACACTGGAACAACCACCTAACTCTCCGCTATCTCAGACACAACGCCTGTGGGAAGCAGAAGTACAACTCGACTGACCAACTCACCAGCTGGCCCAGTTTCTTCTTACTAATTTTAAAACGTAGAATTAAATGGACTATCTGTTCCAAACTTGAACTCACGCTAACCGTTTGCTTTTCGTTAAAATATATGTAAATATGCCAATGCATGTCTTCAGTGGTATATTTACCTTTTACCGTATACTTTCATCATAAATTTGAAAGTACACGGTATATACTTTCAAATGTATATGTGACTCTTTGGATTGTCTATCAACTGGCCATTGTGTTTGATAGACGCTTTGCCTCTTAACTATAGCCTTGCCTGACATCGCCACAGACACGACAAACCAGGGCTGGGTTCCAGTACTTAGCTGTTGCCACGTTGGGGGGGAGAGAGAGAGAGAGAGAGAGAGAGAGAGAGAGAGAGAGAGAGAGAGAGAGAGAGAGAGAGAGAGAGAGAGAGAGAGCTAGAGAGAGCTTAAGCGAGAGAGAGAGAGAGAGAGAGAGAGAGAGAGTGCTAGAGAGAGCTTAAGCGAGAGAGAGAGAGAGAGAGAGAGAGAGAGAGCTTAAGCGAGAGAGAGAGAGAGAGAGAGAGAGAGAGAGAGAGAGAGCTTAAGCGAGAGAGAGAGAGAGAGAGAGAGAGAGAGAGAGAGAGAGGCATATACGGCGTCCATGTGTGAAACATCCCCAGAGCGTGCACCATATGTTCCTTGTAGTTCAAAAGGCTCACAGGGCTAATAACTCGCGGCAGGGGCGACGTCACACCAGCGTTTTAACAACATTTATAGTCGCGCCATTATATGGATCCCTGGGAACACTTTTGTTGATACCCAGTGTATGGCGCGGCCTGTAAACTGTAATTGTGAACCACGTTGCCAAAGGCTTAAATAGGCGGCTGCGTTCAAGAGCCACCTAGCATAATAGTCCTCTCTATGTTGCATTTGATACTATTTATAGTTTTTTGACATTGAGTTTACAACTCCTTATGGTCAATATAGTTAGGTTGTCAAGGATGAGTACATAGCATCAGTTTTATTGGCCAAATTTGATCTACACATGCAAGAAATAAACGCAATATGAAAGTAGAAGTGTTTGTGATTTGAATAAGTGCAGATGGTGGTGAGGGGAAGTTGTGGACTCCCTGCCAACATCGCAGCAGAAATGTGATCTTGCCGTTGATAATAAATAGAATCCTTGATTTTTGTTCCAGGTTGTGCTCTGCGGACTTGGCGAGATAATAAAGCCCAAGTTCTAAAATTATGTTACTTTGAATAAATACAATGTTGATTTTTCAAGAATTTTTTACTTTTCCATTGCCAAAGGTCTCGGAACCTTCCGCAGGGTTCCAAAGTTATTTTGGCAGCCGGTTTATCTCTGTAATAAGGAAGTAGATGAAAAAGATCTGTTTTCCGATTCATTATTATATATTTTCTCCACTTGTCAGAACGTGGATTTGAGGACCATGAAAACCTGGTCGAGCCACTGTCTGGTTGGACCAGGGACAGTGAGAATAAGCTCCACTTTGATGAGAGGGAGGACAAATACGAAGTCTTCAAAAACCCTCAGGTGAGCGTACTGCAAGTGGCTTCATCATTCAATGAAAAAAATGTAAATGTCTCACTGCACCGCTTCACACAAAGGCCAGGCTCTTTGTACATGACTGTGAACTTCACAATACGGGATACTGACATGTTGTTCTGCGATTCCAAAATTAAAATTGTAGGGGTAAATACAGAGAACAATAAGTCTCACGCAGGGTTAAGGGGACTTAACCTAAAATTGCATGTTCAATAGTCAAAAAGCACTAGCGCGTTTCGTTTTAAAGTTCAAGGCGCGATGTTCATGTGATGTCAGCACATCTATAACACATTTATTTAAACCCCCAGCCACATCTGACTGTTGCATTGCTCATGTCTGTATTACTGGATGTCCCGGGCTGTGCGATGTATAACCCCTTGCATCATCACTGTTATTTATAAAAGAAAATGGCCTCCGCTGAGGGACGGTGTCTAGTTTGTTAATAGAGCAGTCCGCTCTATAACCGCTGTATTCTTGGCAGGCACAAAGAGAGAGTCTCAAAGCGTGAATGGAAATCACCATTTACATTTTTTCACCTTTTTAACTCCTCTGTGTTTTTACTCCAGAACTATTATCTGTGGAAGAAGGACAAGCAGACACTGAAGGACATGAGAGACAAAGACAAAGAGTTGCTGATAGAGGTAATTAACACACACACACACACACACACACACACACACACACACACACACACACACACACACACACACACACACACACACACACACACATCCTCTCTCTAACACACAAATATACTCAACAACACACACAACAGTCATTCTCAAACAAAAACACACACACACACACACACACACACACACACACACACACACACACACACACACACACACACACACACACACACACGTAACGTGTGACATCTGACCTCTGCGTCTCTCCTGCCCCAGGAGAACTTCTGTGGGACGTCCATAAAGGTGCCCGACCTGGAGGGAGCGCTGTACCTGCGTGAGGATGGCAAGAAGTCCTGGAAGCAGAAACTCTTCCTCCTCAGAGCGTCCGGGATTTACTACGCCCCCAAGGGAAAGAGCAAGGTCAGAGGTCACCAGAGGTCAATTCTGACCCAAGACCATACAATAAAAATGACCTAGTCCATCATTGTATCAAACTTTTGCCCTCGCAAACTTTCGCCAACATCGTCATACGCCGTTGCACTATTACATTTTAAAATGGCATTGTTCGTAATGTTTTGCCATGTTTGAAACGTTGAATTACTTAAAACTTAATAAATACACAATAAATACTTATTATACATTCATAGCATTAATTATTATATTACTATTACTATAATTATTATTATTATACAATCCCCCTTTGAGATAATTTTTTTGTCAAGTTCAGACATACATTCAGACATTTACTAACAAGTAATTTAGAAGAAACTGCAAACTAGGCTGAGAAAAACCAAAGAATACAATCATAATTTGAGTAGCAACAAAAAAAGGTTCAAGCCGTACAACCGAGATTAAAAACCACAAGTCGACCGATTGAAGCGAAGCGTAATGAATCAGAAAAAGGTCATACCTAAAAGAAAGGACCAGGGGGCTTTTATTTTGTCGTACGACCACGAAGGCCCTGGTTCGTAGTTTCTCTTTAATAAACTCCTCCACTGTTTCCCCAATCCTGTTGAACATGAGCTGTGCTGTCTCATAGCTGCCAGCTGGCTGTATACAGTCGGTTCACTTAACTCCCTATCTAAAATCTCCCCTCACGCTTTTACTCTGAAACCAGCCATTCATAAAGGTACAACACACCAGGTTCAGGTACCACCACCACCACACACTCTGTCTCTTCAGACGTCAGATCGGATGACTGCCGGTCAAGGACTGGCTGTAAAGTGGAGGCCGGCTGGATCTTTCAAAGGCGTGTTGTAACTTTAAAGGGGTGGTCGATACTCATGGAGTCTGACCCAATGTCGCAAACGTCTTAAGATGTGTGTGTAACGTGACTCTCTCCCCC
>NC_044070.1:8314727-8422227 GCF_902167405.1 Gadus morhua
TGGGTAGGGTTTAACTTTTGTGGCAATAAATCACAGCAGATATTTAGAACGTACAAAAGCTGAAGTAACAAAGAACACTAAGCAGTATCGATATTAAATCAAATTTACTCAGCCATATTCAGGTGCTGGGTTCCTTGAAGAAATGTCAAAATGTCTTCCACCTTGAAATGATTATCAGCCTTCACTGATGTCAAAAATGGGGCCGCAAGTAGAACGCCGTTCTGTACGCAGCGCGAGTCCCGTCAATGTAAAAGTACGGCGCAACCATCGGAAATTATCAACATATTGTACGACGTACGTGTCAGTATGCATTTAATATCAAACTTAAGTTGTTTAAGATAGGGGCAACAATTCCCCATGGAAACCGACTGAAATAGTTTCCGTTGGCAACGGCACGAGTTTACGCAAATACAAGCGAGAACGTTCCGCCAGATTCCCTTAGGGGACTCCCGTCCAACTAACTGCCAGGTGGTTTCTTATGGTTGTCAAGACTACAACGTTCTATGCTAACCATTGGGACTAAATCAAGTGACCGCACTCAGAACCTTCCACGGCGGGAAGCACAAACCGTCCGACTGGAATCCGAACATTCCGGCCGGAACCAACCAAAGAAAAAACAGATCCAGCGCCTCACCTTGAGCCGAACGGAGGAAGATCCTGAAGTCCAGCGATGGTCTTCATTAAAAATACAGCCAACAGACTTACCTTGAGGAGATCTGTTTGTTGCTGTTGGTCATTACTACTACTATGCACCCAGTGTGTACAAGTTATATCACTCAAAACCATACGAAGAAGCAAATTACCATGTACAACAACTTTAAACCTAAAATCCTGGAATCATTCAATACAAAACCGTGTCTACATTTTACAATTATCTAGATTATTCAGGGTACAAACCATACAGAGTAAATCTAAACGTTGAGCTCACCGAGAGCCAACCATAGCCCTGCAACGTCACCCTGACCGCCTCATCACCAACAGAAAATCATGCCAGCCAGCCAACACATGTACAGCTCCAGTGAGAAGTGAGCATCCGAGTGAAAAGACTGCCCATATTAAAAAGCCCAATTCCTGAACTATCCTACCATCTTCATGGTTTAAAGATTTACAGACTTGACATTCCATTGTGTTCTAATCCCCTTAGTCTGCTCCCTCTTTACTTATAAAGCTCTACATCGCCATCACTAGAGTGTTGCATCCTACTCATGGGGTGTGGTCTGAGTGAGCAGAGATGCATGCTGGGATACAGTGCTGTCTGAAGTCTTCAGTTCTATAGAAACGCCCCTCAGGAGAAACCAAGTGTTTGAGAATCTGTCGTGACATCAGTTACATGAAATGGAATATCCTTCAAGATGGCGCCAGGATTCTCAGAGGAGAAAGTCCAAGAGGAAGATGTGTGGGTTCTTCCTCTCAGCCAGTAGAACACAACAACGGTCTTCATCAGAGTACCATGGAACACTCTGAAACATTCTCCTCTTTACATC
This sequence comes from Gadus morhua, assembly GCF_902167405.1. NCBI lineage: Eukaryota > Metazoa > Chordata > Actinopteri > Gadiformes > Gadidae > Gadus > Gadus morhua. The sequence goes on from NC_044070.1 coordinate 8,316,212, forward strand.
TTGAAGCCCCAGTGAAGGTTCCCTTACCTCCTCAGCTGAAGAGTTACACTTCAGCTCGAAGAGCGCACTAGCTGGAGTTCCCGGATTGGTTCCGATCTAAGGGAACCAATCGTTCAGCTAGTCCTGTCCGAAACAAATACAGTTCAGCCTGAGAAGACGTGCAACTGAGAGCAAGACAAGATCCACAGGGCTCTCCATCAATCCAGCCAGGTAGGAAGAGCCGTCTCATTACAGGTCTGAAGGTCATCTTGAATATCCATTTAGGTCCCTTTCCAACGTCAGACTCTCCTTGTGGAATTCCTTTTGGTGTCCATCCTCCATTGATCCTGATTGGTGTAGTCCTAGTTTGAAGTCACTGATCTGAACACACCACTTGCATCCTTTTACACTTGAGTTGGGTACTCTCCTTCCTGCCCAGTGTTTTGGATATCGCTCCGGAGCATCGCTCAGGGCTCTTCATGTCTACTGGAGGCCCTTAAGTAAACGCGTGGCCGTCCATCAGGTATGATTTAGTTGACCATTCCAATATCCCAAGCCCATCATGCAGACCCCCGTATGAACATTATCACTGTCAAAGCAAGGCGGACACACACACAGACCCCATGCCAGGTGGGAGACGCACAAACAGAACCCTAGCGATACTCAAAAATCTTCCATGACACACACACACACACACACACACACACACACACACACACACACACACACACACACACACACACACACACACACACACACACACACACACACACACACACACACAAAACCTCATGCCAAATAACATTCCATCACCCCCCCCCCCCCAGCTCTCCTGCCAGGGCACCCATAACAGAACAACCAATGTCTCCAGAGACGTAAATTATGTACAACATTCATCAGTGCCGTCCCACATTGGTGATGGATTATGCTTGGCGTCTCCAAAATGTGTCCGAGGTTGATTCAACGTCTCTGAAGTCATGTCTTTGTAGTCCAGTGGTTTCCTGAATGCAAACGGTGCAGCTTTAGTCAGCCTGAGGACAGGAAGGAGGTCATCTGTTCAGAAGACCACCCAGTGGAGGGGGGTGGCTCTTGAGGAGCAGGATCCATCTGGGGATGGCCCCAGATTAAGACCTTCTTGGAAATGAAACTGTTCCTGAGGAGTCACGATGCCTGGAGGGGACTGTTAAATGTGTTCCATGGTTCTGTGTCAGACTGAAGTTGTGTTTCAGTCGTTGAGATGAGGAGCCCCCTCATCTTCCCCTGGTGTTTCTCCTTCTGAACCCCTGTCTCCATCTTTAAGAACATTCCAGTCCATGTAACTGACGTCACGACAGTTTCTCAAACACTCGGTTTCCCCTGAGGGGGCGTGTCTACAGACCTGTAGACTTCAGACAGCTCTGTATCCCAGTATGCACCTCTGCTCACTCAGACCACACCCTCATTAGTAAAAGCAACACTCACGTGAAGAAGACGCAGAGCTCAGGAGAGTAGAATGAAAGAAGACTGAAGATATCAGAACCCAACCTATAACTCCTTAACATCCTTAATACTCAGGTAACAGGTTAACTCACCAGGATGCCAAAATACATCAATGTGCCCAAGAGTAATGAGAAATGAATGACTTACAGTTTGCAGTTATGCTTCATGGTTAAGTTGGGATACTCACAGAACTGCAGTTAAATATCCATGATAGACCTTTGAAGGAAGGAACAGTTTACTCATGGTCCAAATTTAAAATGAGACTTAACCACCACAATTCCCGATTTCCTTCACACATTATCAGTTATATTCAACATACAAGTCCAATAGTTGTGCTTTGCCACACAATACTCACATCAGGTTCAGATGAGATGCTCCTCTTTACTTCAAAAAGTCTTTAACCGGTTCCCTTTTAAGTGAAACGCACCAGATGCTTCTCAGCTGCCTCTCACTCCTGGTCTTCTGCCGAATGTCAGTCCTCCTGCTCCTTTTAAAATGGCTCCTCTGCCTCCGGCCAGGTGTCCCCCAATCTCGCTGATTGGGGAGAGAGTGATGCTCTTCGTCGCCACTCAGTGGGTGGCGGCGGTATACGCCGTCAATCACCCCACCTCAGACCCGCCCGGGCCGAGGTTTAAGTGGCGGGATGCCACAACACGCACACACCATAGGTACACACCATATAGATACGCACACACCATAGTTACACACCATATAGATACACACCATAAAGATAAACACACCAAATAGACACACACCAAAGATTAACTTAATATAGATACAATCTAGATACCCCCCCCCCACACACACACACACACACACACACACACACACACACACACACACACACACACACACACACACACACACACACACACACACAATAGATACACTCCATACAGTTCTGTTCACTAAATACTACTCCTCCTTCTCTCTTCTCCTTCTCCCCTCTAATCCTTTTCTCCTCTCCTTCCGTCTCTCTTCCACGCATATCGCATTTTTATTGCCTCTACTCAAGAGAATAGATTTTGGCGGGGATTTCTAGGTTTCATAAACATCCGGGGCTTAACCCAGAGTGAAAATGAAAATGCTGCGCGCCAAATTTATGTGTATGCTTTATTGTGCATGCAAACTTTTTCATAATGCTTTATCTAAATAAACGAAATATGCGGTTTATTATAGCTTTGAATAGCTACCTGACTGCTATGCTATCCCCAAATGTCTGAAGTTCCATTCAAGTTATTGCAAATGAATACAAGTGAGGCAGACCTTACACATACACACACACACACACACACACACACACACACACACACACACACACACACACACACACACACACACGCACAGATCTGACTGATAGGATAGGTTAATACACTTGAGGTGGTAAACAGGTTGTTGTTTATGCTCTTGCCAGAAGGACTATGTATATCTAGACTAGGCTACTTCTAAATGTTTATGAATATTTTATTTTTTTCCCAAAGATCATATTCGGGGATAATTAAATAACATCCGAGGCTTTATCCCCGAATAAAACAGCATAGGGACGCCACTGCCTTAAGCTAACTTATTTATACACGATAGCAGACACTTTAAATAATAGTTATAATTACATGCAATTTATTTCAAATTTCAAATAGTATACTAGATACATACAAATATATATAAAGGAAAATATATGAAAATGAAATGGCTAAAGTTAGTGCAAAATGATGATGTAGTCGAGTACAAACATTGCAGTCTTTGGAAGTTAATTCTGACTGATATACTGTTATCTTCCACAGCATGACATAACACATCTCAGGAAGTGGTGGTGCTCCACTTTGTTGGATAATCTCCATACTGAAGGGAGATTCTGAAGCAGATTTCCTGTGAATTCCAATATTAACACAACCTTAACAATGACCTACAAAAACTATATTTGTGTGTGTGTGTGTGTGTGTGTGTGTGTGTGTGTGTGTGTGTGTGTGTGTGTGTGTGTGTGTGTGTGTGTGTGTGTGTGTGTGTGTGTGTGTGTGTGTGTGCAGTCATTGCAGACGGTTTGCTCATTTCACGGAGGAGGGCAGAGAGATGGCAAGAGGAACCTATTTTCGCTATCCCGAGGAAGCGCAAAGTGTCCGAAATGGAGGAGACATAATATTTGTCTTTTCTTTATTTTTTATTGGTTTGTTTGAAGAGAAGAGCAGAAAATAAAATTGATAATAATGGATACCAATTCCAAGAAACATATTATTTTAATCGAAATTAAATAATATATTGGTTATTAAGCACACAATATACACCGCAAGGAAATAAAAAGGCAGACGTTTTTTGCAAAGCAAACAATTTCTGTTCCCTCTTGAGGCCGCTTTGGATGAAAGCGAATGCACAATGACAAACGTGAGTAATTAATTTGAGCACCTTGCACATGTTTCAGCGATCAAAGCAACGCTTGGAAGAATCTTTTGGGGGAAATGAGCGACAGGTAGGCCTACTATTTTATATTTGTTGTTGAAGTATTTGAATGTATCTACATCAGCAAAGAAAGAAATAATAAAATACACCATGTTTCTATGATACCTTGGATCCAGTTAGATTTTATCAGAAAACATGATCTGTTCATGTGTTTTAATAAATTATAAAAAAATAAAATAAACATTTTAGGCTTCATGAGATTACAGAGTGCTTTGGAAAAACCTTCAGACATCTATAATTTTTAATTAAAATGTCTTCCTTAGACGCAATCAGGCCTTTCTTACTGTCTCCATGGTCAATTGACTGCTTATTGGCAGATTTTGATATGAACACAGGACATTGTACAGGATATATGAACACATGAAATGGGACAGAAATCTGGTGCCAAAAATCCTGAGGTGAAATCAACACATCATGACACAAGAAACAGACATTCACACGGTGTAGTAAAGTGTAAAATAATATCTGCAGGCTGATTTGATGGTGAGTTGTATTTTTGTTGTTTATGCGATTGGTATTAATATAGTCAACATAAAGATCCATTTCGCAAATCAATTAAGAATTTACTGTTTCATCTTCTCCTTAAATGTACACACATATTCCCTGTGGATGCTATGCTACGTTGCATGTTAGGGCACTTAGCATGCTAGCTAGCAGAGATTCGGACACAGAGCCTCTGATGCTCAGCCTACCCTGGGGAAGTAACAGATGAAAATATCCAAGTTCTCCGTATTTCTGTCCAACAGGAAATAAAAGGGAGGGAATGATGAGTTCTCAGGTGGCTCTGACCTTTAAGTTTGAGGTCAGCTGACATTTTCAGAAACAAAAACTCTTGTAGTTTCATACACACAGATCTGTGTGTCTGAAACAATGACAGATGTTCTTTCAATCAGGAAGAGCAGCTGACCTTTAACCTCCGCCCCCACAGCGGAGGCCGCGCTGCATAGCCTGTCCCCTCTGCAGCGTCTTGCGCTATGAAGGGGTTGCCCAGAACATCATGTAACAGCACCACCTGGTGGTCAGAAGTGGAAAATACACTACATAGAATCATGTCATGCAAGATGGTAAAAACTGATACAATCTTGATACAAAAAAACACATGAAAACATAAGAATGTATCATCTTAAAGTAGTCATTCATGCCTATTTTTTTTAACAATATTGATGAATTCAAATCACAGACGAACTGTATGGTCAAGAAGCTTCTGAAGCGTTTTACAAACCTCTGAAAAGTCGTTGGTCTCTGCCTTCCTGGTGGCCGACTCAGCCATCCAGTTCCTCAGGACGTACCTGGGGTTCACACCTGTGGATACATTCACAGCACTTTAGAAGGGGTGACCTTGAATCTTGGCGATTCAAAACTTTGATAGGAAGACATCTGTCTTTAATAGTCGAGAAGCCGAAACTGTTGCCGGGTGACAGTGGGACATTCCAGGGAGTGATACAAAAACTCGGCCTCTAGAAGGAAAAGCCTAGAAGTTATGCAATGTTTACTTTGTGGGGCTGGCATAATGATTAGGTCTTCTGTATGCAATCTGCTGTGTTATGTTTAAACAACACAAAATTATTGAGCACTATTGAGCCGCAAAAATGTGTATCTCAAGGTAATCCATGACCAGTGGATGATGGGTCTAGCCTGATCAATCAGATTAGACGCTGAGAAATCATACTCGCGGATACTACCCAAGTTTACTCTCTTCTTTAAGCGTCTTTAAAATGGAATTCGGGGGGGGGGTACTTGTATTTAACTTTTTTGGTAAAGAAAATCAATAGTATAATGTTACAATGTAAATAAAATAATAACAGTCCTTCAACCAATCAGACCAACGATCGCAACAATCGCTTCCCTGTCGTCATTGTGTTAAACCAGCCAATAGCGCGCCAGGGGGAAAAACCAGCTTGGTGATTGGCTCTAGTAAAAGCGGATCGGAAACGGAAAGAAATGTATTGCCCTCCAGCCCCTGCTGAAGAGCAAATTCAAATCACCGCAGAACTGGGGGACTGGGGGTACCCAGGCAGTCTAACACTGTAGCCTATCTCAACAATAACTGCATTTCATATATTTATTTTTCTTTACACTTAAAAATAAAAAATAGAAATAAAAAATGAAGCAGAATCAATTTGTGGTGCTTGATTCTGTGGCGCTGCGCCACACATTGGTCTATGTATGGGAAACACTGCAGTTTCTTGAAAAATAAACCATATGTTGGGCTGAAATCGGGTGATTTGATGAACTTACTCTTCATCCGGTGCCGTCGATCCTCGTCATTATCGCCTTCCTGTCTGGAAAGACAGACTAAAAGGTCAAATCACAGAAAGTACAATCTAGACCAGCTAAACAATACGTTTGAGGAAGAGATGCAATGTTGAGAAGAGACATGACGTTGTCTTGCTCACCTGGCCAGCCTGAGCAGGTACAACCTCGACCAATCAGAGAACAGCTGGTGGGACGAGAGGTCATGAAGAGCCCACGTCACCTACACACACACACACCCCTGCGGTTCCCGTGTAACCCAGTTCCTTATATGAATGACAAATCCCCTTAACCTCAACAGACTAGATAACAGTGGTCTCATACTATTTTTACTAATGTACCACCTTTCAGATATTTTTTCAGTAAAGTAACCCTTTCACCGGCACAAAACCGGCCCTTTCACCGGTTTGTGGAGGGAAAATATGAAAACAGTTTAGATTATGCTTTACGTAGCTTCTATTCAGATTCAACTTATCATATTGAGTTGAATTATTTCCAATTTAACAAAACCAACAACAAAATTAAACTAAAACAAGGAAAAAATATATATATTAAATTTATATTAAATACCCACTGCCCTCCTTCAAATTACCTGAAGGGCTACACATACCACTACATTACAAACGCTGGCCTGGACTACACTCTGGTGCTGCTGCCATGGTCTGGTTCTCTCTTCTGCTGCTCAATACGTTCTAATCTTCTTGCTGGTAGAGTCTTACCTTAAGGATGAAGGCTATAAGATTCCCGTCCTTCTCTTCCTCACCCAGTAGCCCCAGCTTGGCCTTGAAGAGCTGGTGAAATCTGAAACCAAATAACAACATATATAAGACAAATAACCACTGTCTAAAGTTGGAATACCAAGAGCCCAAGAAGAAAGCGATCAACACAATATGTATTCATACCTCATCTGGTAAAGTCCAGCGTAGCCCTTTAACACAGCTGCAGCCCTGGGAGGACACACAGACCTCAAGTTAGACCCTTACACACTCAAAGGACAATGGTCACGCTGGTCTATCTCCTGGTATGAGAGAGTGCTGCTTTACGTTACACCATGTGGACCATAGTTGTACGTACCGCTGCTGTTGGCTGGGGGAGAGGGCGGGCTGCAGGGATTCTAGAAGCTTCTCCAGGTTGAACAGACCCACGTCAGCCTGCGCTCCGATGCTGTAGCGGCCCTCGTCGTCTGAGGTGTTGGGGACAAAATCTGTGGACACAAATTATTCTATGATATGGCTGAAAATAAATCCAGGAACAGAATGAGAAACAGGTAGATCGACTTTAGAAAGTGCTTAGAGCTGTGTGCTACACTAAATGGCTAATTTCGTAACTTTTTTAAGCCTATGAATTATTCAACCACTATTAACGATTACTATTAATTGTATTAATAATTAGTATTCTATACTAACTATCAAAACTAAAATAAAAAAGTCACAACCGTTTCTTTCTCTTTTATCCCATCTTTGCGAATCTAAGGCACCCTAGGCAATTTCCCCTTTCTAGTGTAAAGCTATTTCACTAGATACAAGTTAGTTTAATATACATCTATTGATGCACTTAGACACATCATCAGTGATGGAACCTGGGGTCATTGGGTGTTTCGGGTCTCGCAACATCATACACCCTCAACCAGGCGACCCAGCCGGGATTGATCAAGTCCCAACTTGTGTCTAAGTAGCATGTACCCACGGATCGCCCCTCTTGAGCCACAGAGGCCTTCTCAGCTGCCTCTGTGGTGGTCTTGATGGCCTTTCTCTGACGTGCTCCTGTGACTCCAAGCATGCTGTATGCTTTGCAGCATACAGCATGTCACCTCTGACTCTCAGCTTGAAACTCTTGTAATAGTCCAAGATAAGGTCCCTAATTTTACCTGGGACATGGTGCCGGTCCAGTGCTGTTTCCACTAGCTTATGAGGAATGGATCCATAAGCGTTGGTGAGATCGAGCCACAGCAGTGCTAGGTCTCCTTTCCCTTCTCTTGCCTCTCTGATCAACTGTGTGACCACACCTGTATGTTCGAGGCATCCTGGCACCTTTGGGATTCCGCCCTCCTGTACAGAGGTGTCGATGTACTCGTTCTTCAGGAGGAACTCCGTCAACCGACGGGATAGGATGGCGAAGAATATCTTCCCCTCAACGCTGAGCAGCAAGATCGTTCTGAACTGCTCGATGTTCTTAGCATTCTCCTCCTTGGGAATCCAGACACCTTCTGCAAATCTCCATTGTTGGGCTACCTTTCCCCTCCTCCAGATAACCCTCAGGATCTTCCACAGCCGGTGAAGGAGTCTGGGACACCTCTTGTATAGTTTGTAGGGCACTCCGCTTGGTCCAGGGGCTGAACTGGCTCTGGCTGCCTTGACAACTTCCTGAATCTCCATCCAACTGGGCTCCTTGCTGATGAAGTCTGTGGTGGGTCCTGGGGGGTCTATCAAAGATCTGTAGGGACCTAGGTCTTCCTCCCAAGCAGCATCACTGTATGTGTTGCAGAGATGGTTGTCAATCTCCTCTTTGGGACAAACAAGGTTTCCACTTCGTTTTTGCCCAAGCAACTGCTTGGTGACTCCAAAGGGGTTTGCGATGAAGGCAGACCGCCTCTTGGCCCTCTCTTTCCCCCGCCGTCTGTGCCATTCTGCCCTTCGAAGAGTGGTGAGCTTCTTCCTGAGGATGCCGCGAAGTTCTGATAGTGCATCCCTTTCCTCTTCTCGCGCTACCTTGTACTGCCGCTTCAGGACCCGCAGCTCCTGCCTTAACTGGCTGATCTTCTCTGCCCTACGGTTGTTCATGTAGGGGGTCTTGGTACCCAACTTCTCCACTGTACCAAACCTCTCGACAGCAAGGCTGATGATGATGGTTGCCATGGTTTTGAGCTTCCCGTCTGCGTCGCCCTTGGCTGCTGATTCTAGGATCGTATCCACATCATCATCGAACTGGAGCCACTGTCTCTCCTTACTGGCCGGAGGCCACTTGACCCGACGATGTTCGGTTACTCTGCCTGGGTCTGGGGCTACTGGTACGTGGAGGTTCCGAGCACTGTGGGGTGATTCCGGGCCTGGCTCCTCCTGCGTCTCATCAGGGGTGATCCCTGTGCGCTGTATCAGTTGCTCCTTCAACAAGCATTTAATCTTGCCTTGGTGGATCTTCAGGCCACGCGGGTTTTTGCATACTTTGCCGCAGACACATTCTGCAGTCGTTGTCGATAATTCGTCTGCGTTTGTCGTTAACTGTAGGTCCGTCCTATTGGGGTGCTCATTCTCCCCCCCTCTCGTGTACCACATTTTAAAGATTAAAAGTTTTCAAAAATATATGAGAAATTCGGTCACGGATACAAGATGGCTGAGATACAAAACTACATGGTAACCAGGAGGCCCTTTTGGAGCCAGCTAGGGAAACCTGAATGTTTGTATTTACTCGGTCGTAGGACTCCATGAAGCCAAAAGGTCCGTAGTCGATGGTGATGAGAGCAGGCTGAAGTTATCTGTTGCAGACCCCTGGTGGACAAACGGGGTGTTACAGGAGGTCAGGGATGAAGAACTTCATGATTAAGTACTTTGTGAAGTACCAGGTGGTACAGGCACTCACCATGTGCAAAGCCATCCACGGGGCGATCAGGTGAGCTGTTTCCCTGACAACCGTAAAATAAATTACCTTCAATGAGGGAAATATGGGGGTTTATATTTCTTTGTCTGTTTCATATGGAAGTACTTCAGAATTTACAGTATTTTAGTCATACAATCAAATAGTTACAGCACTGTACATACACAACCCAGTCTCCCAGAAATATGTGACATTGTCACGTAATTTAATCTATTCATTCGTGATCTGGGACACGTAATTTCAATTTTTTCATGCCAAAAGCACAAATTTCTAACAATATGACAGCTTTTGGCCACCCGTTTCTACTTTCACCTTTGATTCTGGGAAATTGTGACAATTCACAGATATATTTAATGCAGGTGCGCTGCTCTGTAGGCAAACCGCAATCGAAAAAAGGTATATGCTTCATTATTTTTCGAATGAGTTAGAAATTTGTGCTTTTGGCACGAAAAAATTGAAATTACGTGTCCCAGATCACGAATGAATAGATTAAATGATGTGACGTGACAGTTTCACATATTTCCGTGAGACTGGGTTGACATACAAGGGAATCCGATGCGGAACCAGGATCATGCTAGTCTGAGCCCTACAGCCTCTGAAGACCACAACACAAACCACATCTTACCTTGATGGACAAAGACACCCAGAAACGCCCATGCCTAATCTTAAAGATAGCTTTGTGTGTGCGAGTAAGTTGAAACATTTAAATCTTTTGGGACCTTGGACTGTACCTCTCTCTTTAGTCTTTCCTCACGTTTCCGTCATAGAACTGATCTCTCCAAACCGACTGCTCATTCACCACCAGACTACCAAGACACAAGAACACAAAAATACATTTCATCACACAATTTTAATCGTGTTATGAAAGTATTGAGGGGGGGCTTATCATATTGAGCTTTATGTGAAAGTTGTAGAAGAAGGTTATACAATTTATATGAGTTAATTTACTAGAAAAGTGTTTACAATGTTTAGTCAATTAATCATTTACATATTTATGTTACACAATTATTATTTACAAATTTACATATAACAGTCAGGATATTCTGTTGAATCTGCCTCTCTGATTCCCTCAAATTTACCTCAGTCTAAGTTCTAGCTCCTGATTGGTTAGTTGAGTCACGTGAGGGGTCCGAACAAGGAAGTGGAGTTGTTGTGAGTTGTGAAGAAAAGTAAAGTACCGCTTGAGAAAGTCATCCGTCTCCATCCTGCTGTTTATTCTCATAAAGAGTGATCCACCACCACATACCGAACACTCACGTTACACAAGCATGGATGGGCTCATTGTGGAACTGGGGAGTGGTTTCATCATGAATATACAATGTGGGTCGGCCTACTTTGTGTTTATATTCACATTGCTTTGCAAAACTACCAGAATAGTACATGTATATTATTGTAACAATGGCTGTCCTACTTCCACAACCTTTGCATTCGCCAAAAGAATTTGATTTAATAGAAATCAAGAACATCAATAACTTTATACACATGCTCTAAGCAAAGGCAATTTATTCAGAATCAGTTGAGCAATGTTCTGTTTGGGTCCCACAAAGAGTTGTTGTACAATTTTGTTTTATTAAAATGGGGAAAAAGATAATGAACAGGGGCAATCCTCTGTAAATATAATATTTTTTTAGTGCAGCCAGGAGACGGCAAGGATGGTTAGCTAACCAACCCAGACAGGTATTGTCCAATAAAGGGACACTGTGTAATATTTTAAGTCATTTATTACCTAAAATCAACGTATTAATTCTTAAATAATTGGTGTAAAATTATCTCTGCCAAAAATCTCACTTATCCTCCTGAGCGAAGGATAATTAATATGCAGTTACATAGGACGAGTAAGCTTCATTGAGGCTTCCATGTTCTTTCGGTCTATGAACTGCCGAGAGGGACAAAAAGCACTATGTGGTACAGGAAATGCAAACGCATTTTCACTCTGAGCCAGCGTGAATGATGACTGAAATAATTCACTATCTTGCTCGAGGAGTAATTACTCAATACATCATTAGCTTACACTAATGATTCAATGCAGTTTGAAAGTTGTTTGAAATAACAAACCTCATCATCACTCGAATGACTCGATGAGGTAGTATTGGATGTCATGACACAGCTTCTTGGCACATACTGCCCACCGTAGTTTTTGAACAAGAGAGCACTATTAGTTTGAATGCAATATACAATTGTACCACTAGATGGGAGTAATTTTTAAACAGTGTCCCTTTAAGATCTCTCCTCACAGTTGCAGTACATCCAGGTAAACAGCAGGTGGTACCGTTTAACACATCCCCACACAGATGCAGTACATTCTGGTAACCAGCAGCTGGTATCGTTAAGACAACCCCTCACAGGTGCAGTACATCCTGGTAACCAGCAGGTGGTAGCGATGAAGCAGAGCTATATCCAAAAGAGCAAGAGGCCTTGGATAAGACGTGGCCTCACTGGGGCCATCACAAGTGGAACGTAAACAATCTAGTAAATAAGTCAAATAAAATCAAGATTCATCAGATCATGTATCAGTCCAGGTAATTAAGCACCATAGGATATGCAGATGAACAGATGAAAATTAGCTATTTGCTAACTCTGGCACATAACATTTTGAGTGTAAACTAAAAATGTAAATTGATGTGCACTGTCACTTTTAAAAAAACAAATAAACAAAAATAAATGCAGCAAGCATATTGTCCTGTTTAACTAAATGGATGAGTCACTTAGACCACTTTGACGGTGCTGTACAACTCTGAGGTTTCTGCCGCCTCTGTCTGGTCACTCTCTCTAAAAAGAAGAAAGCAGATCCATTTATCGATCCATTGGGTTGATAAAGTCCCAAAATGTAGATTATATTATCTCTTTAGAAATACCAAGAGAAGCTTACCCAGGACCAGCGTTTAGTCTCTTAATGTTGACCACAGAATAAAAGACTGCTTGGTCTGATTGGACATTAGAGCCAACCCAACAGCGAGGGACTTCCTGGTTCTCTGAGCGAGAGGTGTGGATGCTGGCATAGGTATGGTCATCCTGCTCTTCTATTGGTTCTCTCTGTGCTGCAGGAGCCAATCGATTGGTCAGAGCTGAAACGTTTTCATACAGAGGACCTGGTAGTGGCTATCGGGGAGTGAAGAAAGAAGAGATAATTTAGAAAACACTTTACATTTCCTGAAGACAGTCATCTAGAGACCCTTGGTCGTGAATAGTGGTCTCACCATGCAGGCTGCATGTAGGCCTCACTAACTTACTGCAAGCATTCCTCTATCTGTACAGCTGCTAAAACATTTTTTATCTCTGAACTTGATTTGCTTCTTTAAAGCAAATTTAGACATTTCTTTACTTAAATTCAACAAACTTCTCATTCTGTTCGCTGGCAGAAGTCTCCCCAGATCCCAGATTTTCCTCTCACCCTTTGTGATCTCACCCTTGATCTCACCCTAGATCCCACCCTAGATCGCCCGCTTTTAGCAAACATGACAAGTTGTGCGGTTTCACCTCATGCTGTATTCCCCTCCCTGCCAGAGCCCTATTTCTGGCCCCACTGCTAGTTGATGACACATTTCCCCTGCCAGACACCGTCTCTATCCCTCCACCACACTTGAGGAGCTAATCAAACAATTCATGTGTATCACCTTCATCCTCATCTCCTCCTCTTCCCTGCTAGACCTCTGTCTCAAACCCCAAATATCCATTCCCTTGTCTCACAGCCCAACATCTTTATCTTCAGCTTTGGCATAGCTTTCAGTTGAATTGCTCCTCATTCAGTCAGTTGATAAACCCTGACCACTGATTGAACTTCACAATGGTGGCGACTACCAAAGAGATTGTTGGAGTTTTCACATTTGTATAAAGATCTCTAGGTAAGATCGACCCTCGTCCTGATGGAACATTAGAAACGCCCAGTGAGGTACACTCTCTTGTAAAATCATTATGACAGAAGCAATCAGTTTCTTAACAGTTCTAACATTCATTCTGTCTGGGAGGTCTGTAGCATATCCCCACTAAAATGGCCTTTGTTTTAAGCTGAAAAATGTCATTATAATCAACATTATCTCCAGTTCAGAAATGTCCAAATCAGGCCGAGGGTTCAACTTCAGATTGTTCTTTATGAAAATACCGATACTGAAATGTACAGTCTCTCGTAGCGACAGGACTGGAGCAACAGAGATGGCAAATTACTCAGGAAACAACTAGAAGTCTCTTGTGTGGTCTTGTGTTGTGGCCTCAGGGAATTTCCACAGTGTGTCTTGATAAAGGCTGGGTTAGTAATAAATGGCTTCCTGTGTCTCACCTCCTCTACGGTATCTGGCCTTCCTCTCTGTCCAACTGCTTTACTGTAGACCCTCTTTCTTCTGGATAAGAGAACAGAGAGGTGAAGAAGCAACAGGACAAATAAAGGAATGTGAAACGAGAAAGAGAGAGACAATATCTTACCTCATCCAGAGTAAGACGAGGAGGAGTATGGTGGCCAGTAGGACAACAATGGTTGTTACAGCTACCATTGCTGGATGTGATGATGAGGATGATGATGAGGATGATGATGATGATGTCACTGTAACATAGTCAGTTGATTAAAAACACTGATGGCAAAATGCATCATAAATAGGCCAATTTTTAACTGTGTGCCTCTGACTATGTAAAAGGTGTGTGTTTCTTTTAAATTGGCAATTACCTTTAATTATCAAAAATGTGGAGTTATGATGTCCGATTGCATTATGTGCTTGGCAGTAATAGTTTCCTCCAAGCTCAGATATGATATTAGTGATGGAGTAGTTCTGTCCTGATGCTTTCACTGAGTCTTCATGTTCCCTGAACCAGGTGTAGTTAGCTGCTGGGTTGGCATCACTGCTGCAGCTCAGAGTCACTGAACTGCCCTCCTCTATTTCACCAGAGGGACTCACGGTCACTGAGGAGGTCTTTGGACGATCTTTTATGAACACAAAATAAAAATATCCATCCTTAATTTATGAAACCGTGTTTATCAACAACTGCAATGCCAGGGAGTCATAGTTGTTTACAGGCAAGCAGTTATACATGAATACCAGCTCTAAATTTAAAGAGAAGATATACCAATTTTTTTACAGATTAATCAGATTGTCAACTCACATGTAACATTTAAGAACATCGAGTTAGAGCTCAAATGTCCATATTGGTTCCCTGCGTGACAGCGGTACGTTCCTCTGTCTTCAGGGCGGAGTGAGGGGAAGGTATGACGTTGTCTTGGTCCCCAGAGCAGAGGTTGGTTGTTCTTGAACCAGGTGTACTCAGCTGCTGGGTTGGCATCACTGCTGCAGCTCAGAGTCACTGAACTGCCCTCCTTTATTTCACCAGAGGGACTCACGGTCACTGAGGGGGTCTTTGGAGCGTCTGTCATGAACACAAAATCTCACGACTTGAGACACAAAGAAACATGTAAAAACAGCTTGCAAATTTGTATTCATGACAGTGTTAATGTAATGATAATGAAAATGATTACATTAGTGAAGAAGTTTGGGTTAACCATAAATGTTGACATGCTGTATTTAAGCTCATTTTATTGTGTGTTTTATTTACTCACGTTTAACATCAATAGACTTGGTGAATGATTTTTTCCCCAGCTTATTCGTAGCGTCACAGCGATATTGTCCAGAGTCTGAAGACCAGATGTAGCTAATGATGAGCTGTGGTCCCTGGTTCATGTGGCTAGAGTAACGATCAGTAGTATCCCTGAACCAGGTGTACTTAGCTGTTGGGTTGGCATCACTGCTGCAGCTCAGAGTCACTGAACTGCCCTCCTTTATTTCACCAGAGGGCCTCACGGTCACTGAGGGGGTCTTTGGAGCATCTGTTATGCATGAACACAAAATCTCACGACTTGACACAAAGAAACATGTAAAAACAACATGTACATTTATATTCATGACAGTGTTAATGACAATGAAAATCACAAAGTGGAGAAGTTTGGGTTAATCATAAATGTTGAAAAATGTAAGCTAATTTTTTTGCGTATTTCTTTACTCACATTTAACATCAATAGTGTTGTCAACATATCTTTTCCCTATCGTATTCTGAGCCTCACAGCGATACTGTCCAGAGTCTGAAGACACGATGTAGCTAAAGACGAGTTGTGGCCCCTGGTTCATCTTTCTGGGAGAACGATCTGTATTAACCTTGAACCAGGTGTACTCAGCTGCTGGGTTGGCATCACTGCTGCAGCTCAGAGTCACTGAACTGCCCTCCTTTATTTCACCAGAGGGACTCACGGTCACTGAGGGGGTCTTTGGAGCGTCTGTCATGAATACAAAATAACAATGTCCATCCTAAAGTTATGAAACCGTGTTCAGCAGCAACTGATATGCCAGGATGATAAGTGTGTCATTGCAGGCATGAAGTAATACATGAATATATCAGTTCTACATTTTAAAGACAAATTTGTATTCATGACAGTGTTAATGTAATGATAATGAAAATGATTACATTAGTGAAGAAGTTTGGGTTAACCATAAATGTTGACATGCTGTATTTAAGCTCATTTTATTGTGTGTTTTATTTACTCACGTTTAACATCAATAGACTTGGTGAATGATTTTTTCCCCAGCTTATTCGTAGCGTCACAGCGATATTGTCCAGAGTCTGAAGACCAGATGTAGCTAATGATGAGCTGTGGTCCCTGGTTCATGTGGCTAGAGTAACGATCAGTAGTATCCCTGAACCAGGTGTACTTAGCTGTTGGGTTGGCATCACTGCTGCAGCTCAGAGTCACTGAACTGCCCTCCTTTATTTCACCAGAGGGCCTCACGGTCACTGAGGGGGTCTTTGGAGCATCTGTTATGCATGAACACAAAATCTCACGACTTGACACAAAGAAACATGTAAAAACAACATGTACATTTATATTCATGACAGTGTTAATGACAATGAAAATCACAAAGTGGAGAAGTTTGGGTTAATCATAAATGTTGAAAAATGTAAGCTAATTTTTTTGCGTATTTCTTTACTCACATTTAACATCAATAGTGTTGTCAACATATCTTTTCCCTATCGTATTCTGAGCCTCACAGCGATACTGTCCAGAGTCTGAAGACACGATGTAGCTAAAGACGAGTTGTGGCCCCTGGTTCATCTTTCTGGGAGAACGATCTGTATTAACCTTGAACCAGGTGTACTCAGCTGCTGGGTTGGCATCACTGCTGCAGCTCAGAGTCACTGAACTGCCCTCCTTTATTTCACCAGAGGGACTCACGGTCACTGAGGGGGTCTTTGGAGCGTCTGTCATGAATACAAAATAACAATGTCCATCCTAAAGTTATGAAACCGTGTTTAGCAGCAACTGATATGCCAGGATGATAAGTGTGTCATTGCAGGCATGAAGTAATACATGAATATATCAGTTCTACATTTTAAAGACCAGATGTAGAAATTATGTAAACATATTATACAGATTTTAACTCACACTGGACATCCATGATTATCGAGTTAGAGCTCAGTTGTCCATATTTGTTCTCTGCTTGACAGCGGTACGTTCCTCTGTCTTCAGGGCGGACTGAGGGGAAGGTATGAGGTTGACTTGGTCCCCAGAGCAGACGTTGGTTGTTCTTGAACCAGGTGTACTCAGCTGCTGGGTTGGCATCACTGCTGCAGCTCAGAGTCACTGAACTGCCCTCCTCTATTTCACCAGAGGGACTCACGGTCACTGAGGGGGTCTTTGGAGCGTCTGTCATGAATACAAAATCATCAATGTTCTTCCTGAAGTTATGAAGCCATGTTTAGTATTAAGTAAGGTGCCATGTTACAGAATATTTTTTTTACTAATAAAACACTACTACATATTTACTGCCCATCTGGAGACACATAGAAACATGTACAACAGCACGTACATTTATAATCATGACAGTATTAATGATAATAAAAATGTTCATGGATTTATTATAAAATGAACTTAATGAATACTAATGTGGACCAGATTCAACTATTTATTTTATAACATCTGTAACATGATGTTAAATATATGTTGTACTCACATTTCACGGTTATATAGATCAACTCAGATTTTGTCCTTAGCTCACTCTGAACTAGACAGTAGTACTGTCCAGAGTCTGAGGACAGGATGCTTCTAAAGGCGAGCTGTGGTCCCTGCTTCATCTCTCTGGAGCTATAGTCTGAACTAACACTGAACCAGGTGTACTCAGCTGCTGGGTTAGCATCACTGCTGCAGCTCAGAGTCACTGAACTGCCCTCCTCTATTTCACCAGAGGGACTCACGGTCACTGAGGGGGTCTTTGGAGCATCTGTTAACAGTTACATTTCATTAATCATATTCATTAATCATTAATACCGGCAGATTGAGTCCTTTTAACGATAAAGCGAGGAATGTATGTATGTATTTATGTATGTGTGTATGTGTGTGTGTGTGTGTGTGTGTGTGTGTGTGTGTGTGTGTGTGCGTGTGTGTGTGTGTGTGTGTGTGTGTGTGTGTGTGTGTGTGTATGTATGTATGTATGTATGTATGTATGTATGTATGTATGTATGCATGTATGTATGTATGCATGTATGTATGTATGCATGTATGTATGTATGTATGTATGTATGCATGCATGCATGTATGTATGTATGTATATATATATTTACATTTAGGGCATTTAGAAGACGCTTTTATCCAAAGCGACTTACAATACATTTGTCATAAGAAGTGAACCAATATATCCGTGTCGGTACAGTAAAGATGTTCATAGAACCAAGTGCAAGTACTAACAATCGCTAGGCTAACAGATTCCCTGTATACAGCAGTGATAGCAGCTACTACAGAAGCTACACATAAGTATGACCTCTGTATATCTCTAGGACTGTTCATCTGATCTACTTCATGCTTGCCGTGCGTATTGCTGAGATCTGAGGATGTGCAGTGTTGACTTATTTGGACACACAACACGTTCAACATTAACATACTTTGAACTAAACTGTGCAGCAGTGGGGCGGGGCTTCAGGGCTCTGCAGTGGACTTGGTCACTGTACTTGGATGCTGGATACACAACCGTTATATTAGTCTAACAATAACTAGAAGTGTCTCTGTATGTCTGAATGTCCTTCATCAACTTCTCTTGTCGCGGGCGTGTTACTGAGAACACAGGAAGTGCCGTGTCGAGGGTGAAGTATTTTAAAGGAGTGACGTTTGATAAAGCTGCTAGCAGCGACACAGGAGGCCAAGCGATCGGCCCGTTCAGCAGAGGCTCCTTTTGAACGGGCTCTGCACTGGTTCATGGTAACATGTGGTACTGTACCCTAAAGGGTCCATTACATCTGGTATCATGTCAGTGTACGGCGGAGGGGACTTACACACTAAAGGAGAGCGGAGACGTTCGTATCCTTCAACAGCACATGAATAGCTGTCTCCAGACTGAATGTAGGCCCCGTAGTTCAATCCCTGTCCTACATTCTGTCCATTCCTGAACCAGATGTAGCGAAGGTCACCAGCTAGACCACACATACTGTGACACTCCAGCTCTGCCCAGGTAGGACTGGTAGGGTCAGGAAAGGACACATTCACCTGGAGGTCTGGGTGTACGACAATTATAAAAGATATTTAAGGTAACATGTAACACAAACCTTCTAGAACCCACTAACACACACACACACACACACACACACACACACACACACACACACACACACAGACACACACACACACACACACACACACACACACACACACACACACACACACACACACACACACACACACACACACAAATAACAACAACGCACTACACACATGTACACCCATTGGTAATCCAAGTTTACCTGTTACAGATAACGTCACTCCAGGGTCACCAGTATATTCCCCATCTGTTTGGTTTGTTGTAAACCTAAACTTGTAGACAGCAGAGTCACTCTGTCTCAGGTCTTTGATTCTCAGGGTACATGTTCCATGACATCTGGACCCGGTGCAGCTGACCTCTCCACAGCTGGATTCAACACGACCTGTATAGTCTGTATCGTGTTCCAGAACAACAGGCTGATGGTTGTCTTCTTTAGTAAACCACAGTGTTGTGACTGTGGTAGGGCGGTACTGTACGTTGTCAGGGTATTCATAGGTGCAGTTGATTTCAACCATTGCTCCTCTTAAAGCACAGACATTACTAGATGAGTAAGTAACTGTCCAGTCATCATTACCCTGAAGCACTGTGAAAAAACAAACACATCTCATTGAGAATGAACAAGACACAGAGGGTTCACCTGATGAACAGACCAGAAGATCCATGAAGAGATGGAGGCTGGTGGGTGGAGATGGAAACTACAGATACCCCCCACCCCCCTGCAATGCATAATGTATTACCCTACACTAACTGAATAACACACACTAACAGTTAAGGATCTCATGGCATGATAATTTCACTTCTGAGGTATTCTAACATTAATATGAGTTCCCCTAGTCTACCTATGCTCCCCCAGTAGCTCGAAATTTTGTTGGGTGTAAAACGAGCACGAGTCATTCTCCTCCGCCTTTTCCCCGTATGTCGTCATAAGGGGAGAAGCCACCTCCCCCTTCTCTGTCTTGCAAGCCAAGAGAATTTGGCCATGAGACACGACGGTTTGAGCGCCACATGTGTTTGTGTATGTGATTACACACACTGTAACGCAAGTGTTGTACACTTCTTTGTTATTTGGATTACCGTTCTGCTGTTGATGTTATGGCGCATAACACGTTGGTTCTTTGCCGTCTCTGGTATTTCCACAACGAGACTGTAGTGGGGGTTATCTCAGCCATGGTTGGGAAGGAATTGGGGGAAAGGAACTTTGGATTTGACTCCCTTGACTCCCTGAAGTACCCCGACATGGAGGAGAAAGGGATTGTGGCCATCGATTGTCTCCCGCTCGAGCCCCGCTTCCCGCTGCCCGCTGCCGAGGGACCACCTCCTCGGCGCTGCCCGCTGCAGGAGGCGGTGGTGCCTCGGCAGCGAGAAGAGGGGCTCAAGCGGGAATCAATCGCGGGCAACAATCTTTCTCCTCCATGTCGTGGTTCAGTCTACTTCAGATTGATGTGGACATGGAAGAACCAGAGACGTCGCAGAACCCGTCGTTTGCGATTCATAATACCGTCTGGATGCGCACAGCTTTTGGCCGTGATAATATATATGATATGATATATATATCTATGTATAATATAAAGATATAGAGCTTCAGATATAGAGCTTCAGGACTCCCACCGGAGCGTTCTAGAATATATCAGAACAAGCTGTGTGCGCCTCGCCATTGGGATACATCCACTGTAAACAGAGCCCATGGTACCGTGGCCGCAAGCTGCTCAGGGCCACACCCCCACCCTCCTCCTTGACCCGCCTCTGTCCTCCTCTTTGCATTAAAGCAACAGACACCAAAACAGCGTGTTTGGGGAAAGCTTAATGTGCGACTGGCTCGTAGTGGCTGTAACTCTGCCTCACGGCTGAATTTTGGGAGCGTCTTCAAATACTGTGTTAGGGGCTCACTAATATCTATATTAAAGCACCCATAAAGTAGCATGCCATGGGACCTTTAATGTATTATGGTAGTGTAGGGTACTGTGTTTAGTGGCCATAGGCCTCGGCCCTGTAGTGCTTCTGTTGGAGCTATATGACTAAAAGCTTTGTAATAACTTAGATGTGAAGACAAGGAATGTAGAGGAGAGGAGGTGAGGAGAGGAGGTGAGGAGAGGAGTCAAGGAGAGGGAGTGGGAATAGTGCAGAGGAGACAAGTATGGCGGGAAGAAGAGTGGAGACAGGGAACATATAGGAGTAGAGACAAGGAGGAGGAGAGAATAGGAGAAAAAGAGAGGAGAGGAGACAAAGAGAGGAGAGGAGACAAGGAGAGGAGAATAGCAGAGAGGAGAGGAGAGAGGAGGGGAGAGGAGAGAGGAGGGGAGAGGAGAGCAGGAGAGAGGCGAGGAGATGGCATGCAGTATCTTAACTATTACTGGATCATAATTCTAACATTGCAGCAGATTCCATGTCTTAATCATCATTAACAGAATAAATGGGAGGAAAACAGTAGCTTTTGACTTTTATGTTTTTTCAAAAAGCAGAAAAGTAACTCAATTAACCCTTTGATGATGTGAATAGTTCAGGATTGTCTCGCAACCAGGAAATGGCCAACAGACCTCAAATGACAAATGAACCCTAACGGAAATATGTAAAGTGGACCTTTAGCAGACCGTATTCTAGTGGTCTGCTTAACCATACATTCTAGAGGGTGATTCTTTAATGTTATATTAATTATTCTTCTATCTACATCATGCTGTGGTTTCACCCTCTCCTCGTTCCAGTTGCTTGGTCGTCTTGTTATTGAAACAGTTCAACTAAATATTAACAATTTAAATGAACCAACCTGGTACTGACAGAAGGAAAGCTAGAAATCCTCTTGCTGCTGATCTTAAATCCATAGTGAGTCCTCTCCTCTCTCACCCTGTTGTTCTGGGAGGTATTTGAACACTCCTGAAGGTAGAACATAAAATAAAATAGTTCATACTATGAGAAATACATCCGTTTTTAACACTTTTTAAAATGCTGTTTATTTGTTAAGCATTGAAATAAAGTTAAGAAAAGAAAAATTCTTACTGTAGCGCAGAAAGCTGGTCTGACATCTAGTCTGTGGTCCCAGTTTATCATGCAGTTAGCTGAACAGACACCACAAAGTATTGAAAGACTTCCTTCCTCTTCACACTATGATTTGCAGAAAAAGGAACAGAAGCCTGAGAACTACTGTGTCTGGTAACCCTTCCTTTTACAGTCCCCTAATTACTAAGTATTTACCTGGTAAATATATGGTAAATATAGTAAATTATTGGATAATTACCAATGGTAATAAGAAGGTAAATACAGAGGAAATACAGCTTAAGTACTTAGAAAAACCTCCACTATTACCCATCAACTCAACTAAGTACTGAGTAGTTGTAACTGGTTTAGGTTGGTAATAACTCAGATATAATTGTGTACTGCCCAGGAAAGTAGGCAACCAATGAACAATGCTACGAACAATAACTAAATAAGAAATAGTAATTTATTGGAAAGTGCTTTTTGTTCATTTCTAGATAGTACATAATTAAACCTGAGATATAACCAACATAAACCTTGGATAACTACAATTGTAACTTGGATTGATGGGTAACAGAAGAGTTGTTTCTAAGAATTGGTTGCTTACTTTCCTGGGAAGTACACAATCCTTACGCACACACAGTGAGGCAGCTGAACACACACACACTCACACATTTTAACTTCTTTATTTATGTCCACAATTCATAATAAGTGTACATCGAGACGTAGATGTTACAGATACAAAACATTGCTCAGGCATGATCCAGCAATGTGTGTCTGATGACAGTTCAAACAGCAGATTATGGATACACACAACACCTTCACCATATGGAGGATATTGAGCAGTATTTGGCAAGTTCTTTTGTCCTTGCTTATGTAAAGCCAGCTATCCTGAGACCACTAATGCCAAGCCTATGCACGTGGCCCAGGCTGCCAAAGATAAGTACCAAAAATTGACATTTGTAGCCATTTGCCATTTGTAAAAGAGGGTGATATTTGACCAGCTTTGTTCAAATAAGCCTCCTCTAGACTTAAATCAAAACAGCATCCTACTTCCAGAATTAACTAATTTCTAATGTTATCTCATCAATTATCATAATAGCAGGCTTGGTGGCATTTAAATTAGAGAACACAGACGTTTCTGCCAAGCACCTGGACAACATTTGTTGTCTAACAACACAATTTAAATGCATTGACACTGTTGGAGAAAAAAGTATGGTAAAATATCTGATATAATGTCCTCAATCCTATGATGCCTGGATACATAAAGACCTTTGTAAAAATGGCAGCAGTAATATGTGTGACATGGATTCGATAATGTGATGTAAACAGAATGGTGAGTGGGAACGAGGGTACCAGATTGATAGGTTTAACTTAGTTGAGAATCCTTTATAAAGCCTCGCTTTGACTGTGAAAATGTGTATGTCTTCAATAGAAGAATTGTTGTTTTGAATTGTGATAAATGGTATGTGATATGGAGTGGTCTGCACAAAGGATACAGGCTAGCTTTCCTTGGAGTTTGAGTCCCCTCCAATGTCTCTGACGCTGCTGATGTTTGATGGACAGCAGAGACGCGCGGCTGTTTCCAGGTGGAGCTGAGCACCGCAGAACGTCTTCCATTGCTGTTGCGGTCACAGTGATGTTTTTATTCTTAATCATAATTTCATAAGGTGTAACGTGTGTGGTATCGACTCCAGACCACTGCACGTCAACACCATTCCAGTTGCAGCGATTGTTGAGATCAGGCCGGTCAGATCTAACCCAAAGCCGGCGGCCTGAGTGTCCAGTTTGCCGTTTACTTTCTTACGGAAGCATAGAAATTTGGTTTCCAGATAAACTAGCTTTTGTAAACGTCTTTAATTATATCTGTGTAAACTTGGGGCAGGTGTATTTCCTCCAGAGCCCTTATCATGATGTTACGTGGAAGAGTTCCGAATGCGTCAAAAAAAACTTGAATGAATCTTGCACTCTCATGTTTGAAATCATCTATAGCCGTTTTTAAACAAAACACATGTTCATTCATCCCTTGCCTCTCTATATAGGCCTTTTGCTCATTGGACAAGATGTTTGCATCCACCAGCCAGGGAAGGATACATCTAAGAACGCATTTCATGAACACTTTGTAAATTGTTAGAAGGCTAATATCCCTCCAAGTGCTGGGGTCATTCGGCACATTGTCGTTTCTGGGTATTCTATGAATTAGTGCTCCTTTCCATGAGAGGACGCACGCACGCACGAGCACACACACACACACACGTACGCGCGCACACGCACACACACACACACACACACACACACACACACACACACACACACACAATAGTGTGTCATGTTTGGTTACTTGAGTCTTACTTCTCAGAGGGTTGCTATCCCCAGGATATGGGACAGCACAACTCTAGAGAACTACACTCATGTGTTGCTCAGTGAATGATCATTTTTCTTTTAACAATCGTTTCTTTTTTTCACATACAACGGACTATCATACAGTAAAAGCATCCTCCATCCCTCCATCCATCCATCTCACCCTCTCTCCACAATAAAAAAAAACATTGAAAATACCTGCAGTAAACAACCAGAAGAGCAGGAGCATGAGTGCTTTATGATATTGTTGGGAAGAAATCAGATACATTTTAACAAATTACCAAGTAAATTCCTGCATTGAAATTTGATCAAGTTGGGTGAGTATAAAAAATATAAATAAAAAGCAGGGCTCATTTCTGTCTGATTTTTATCTTTCAATACTCAATTGTTCTATGGATCGTTATTTTCTTGATTACTAAAAATTGCATGAAATATCCCTTATCTTGCTAAACAGACATCTTTTCACAGTGATGGTGGGACCTGAGTAGAACGAATTGTATTGCTCTTATCACAGCTACAGTCTCAAAGGGCTTCACAGGCCCACATTATAGGATTCTAAATACTGCCTAAACCATTAAACTCATATCTAAACATCTACTTAATGTAGAAGTCTGTGTTACGATTAGACCTACCTCAGGAGAACGTGACAATAGATGGAGTCAACACATTAAAAGTAGTAATTTATTAAAAAAACGTTGAAATCAAAAAATATCAGAATGAGGCATGAACATTTTTTTTTTGTTAATGCAAGCATCACGTAAGGTCAAAGGTCCAATGAGGTTGGATACTTTCATTTTCACGTTGATTGATTACCGTTATATATATACAATTGATTAATATAGCACAGTAATGGTAATGACATCACAGGATCACCATACTCAAATATTACCATTAATAAAATGCAAAGATCCCATATTTATGATAGAAAAGTAGAAGACAGTGGAAAACCTTAGGAGCCTTAGGATGTTCAGCAAACAATCAGCCATCCTATTGTCCTGTTTCAACTGGATGAATCAGACACTATACTCCGTAACACTATTTAAATCCTGCTGCCGCTGCTGGTTCACACTCTGGGGTGTTTATTTGACAGTGCTTACAACTCTGAGGTTCCTCCCATCTCCGTCTGGTCCTGGTCCCTGAAAGAAAACAGAGGAGATATGAACTTCAGTCTCCATGTAAAGCAGATCCATTAAGTTACAAAACATAGAGTCTATGTTGACCACAGAGTAAAGGACCTCATCTGTGTGATCTGATTGGACACAGGAGCAAGCCAATAAGTGAGGCACTTGCTGGTAGTCTGAGGAAGAGGTGTGGATGATGGCACAGTGATGGCCATCCTGCTCTTCTATTGGTTCTCTCTGTGCTGCAGGCGCCAAGCGATTGGTCAGAGCTGGGACGTTTTCATACAAAGGAACAGGAAGTAGCTGATGGAGAGTGAGGACAGAAGAGAACATTTAACCAAACACTTTACACTTCCTGAACACAGTCATGAAGCTCATGTGTTTCTGGTTCATTAAGAGACGTTTGGTGGTGCCTATTGGTCCCAGCATGCATTTTAGCAAAAATCCCTTTGTCAAGTCGTGACTCTTAAATCAGAGATGAATTCGACTGAAATCTATCAGTGGAAAAGCACAGATGACCTGACCATGTTGCTAATGCACCATGGCAATGTGGCACAGCAAGCAACCAGGAGCTGTTCTATTATTAATATCATACATATGGTTTAGCTTCAGATGGTTCACATGATGTGCCACTGGAAGAGACTGCCAAGTTGAAACTCCTGGGATCCTATGTTTGTTCTTTGAAAGGCATTTAAGATGTATCTGATTACATTGTTTTGCATAACCTTCACAATTTTTTTTTAGTTTCTGTGATAAACCAGTGTACCAGGGCCCTCCTTCCCGAAAGCATCGTTAGCCTAAGTTGATCGTGAAGTGCGTCGTACGAGCATCGTATAGTTTTCCCACCTTTTCCAGAAAGCATCGTTGGTAACGAATGGCGTGAAAACGCTCATAGCCAGCGAGGACTCCAGGGTTACTCGTAGGATCCTAAGACCATCGTTAGCCTACTATAGCCTCAGTGGTGACACCAGCGGACATTCCGTGGTGACACCAGCGGACATTCCATTGCATGCGGATGTCTCTTCATTCATAAAAAAATGTAAACATTCGGGAGTATGCAATAATACAATATATTCTAAAGAGGTCCTGCTTCCGCGCGCAGCCCCTCCTTCTCCAGTGAACCAAGGAAGCCCGCGCTGTGACGAACGGTGGATTTGACCCGGGCGTGCCAAGCTGCGACCGAACCGGCTTGGCAGTGTAAAAAGACCTATAGCCTACATCATCCTGCCCAACAATATGGGCAGGATCTAGACCAAGCTCTCCTAATCGGGTCAGCAATAGCCATGTGTCAATGCCTAGCCTCTGCGTTTGAATGATATTGAATGAATGGAACGTTGCATTTTTAATGTCTACAAATATTCTAGACTAGAGCGTGCACGCCAATCGGAATCAGGTAAAGTTGGCTCTCTTTGCTGCACAAAGCATGTTTCAGAAACCAGCACACTAAGATTAATGTAGTGGTCACACATGCGATTTTTGATTTTTGTAATCTGGAATTATTTCAGGGGGGAATATGCTGTGAAAAAAAGTATGCGCAGTGCATTCAGGATTAGGACTGATCCATATGTCGGCATAGGCCTAATCAATTGTGTTTTAATATCTTTAGCATTCATATTATTGCAGTCTATTCTTTTCATAGGCTACTCTGCTGTCGGCCTTGATGGGGAGATATTTTAACCCTTTTTAACCCCATTTTCCTGCGACATTCCTGCGTCTCCCCCTCCTGCATAGCCCGTTTCAGCATCGTGTCAGTGGACAGTTACAATCCTTCATTCAATCCTTCGTTCATGTTAAGAGGAGTTTCAGGAAACGCACCAAAGGAATTCACGATGGTTCGCAAGATCCATCGTGAGAATGATTGTAGGAGCAAAGATCCATCGTTATCGGGAAACGAGGCCCAGGCTTGGCATGCACAATCATTATGGCACTGAATAAAGGCTATAAGCAACAGTTCTCGAACTCTTAGTTAAATGATTGAGAGTGGCAACAGAAGGCTAACCAGGTCACCAGATATCAATTGTCCATTGTCGCTACAAGATAAGGGACATTAGGTTTGGATGTGATGCTACTTCTTCCAGGATCTTACTCTTGCAAGTTCCTTTAACTTTTGCTTCAGGCCAAACTAAATGGATTCTGTTGTGCCATGATGTAGATACAGCTGTAGAGGCCAGTTCCTTCTCTAGTGTGTCCTGAATCTTACTGAATCCTTACCTGTTACCAGTAAGGCATCCGCTTAGAGAAGCAACTTGCAGTCAACTGCCCTATCATAACATTGACATGAATCAAATACAAAACAGGGCCCAGGATTTATCCCAGGGGGACCCCACAAGTCAACTATCTGGCCACGGATGCAATCCCTCTGACCTGGCCCACCATCATCTATCCGTTAAATACCATTGAAACCTTTCTATTGATGTGTTCCTTTGCCATGAACATTTTACGTTCATTAACAAAATGGTGTTGTTAATGATTTCTAAGGTTCTTTACTGAACGTTAATCTTGCAAGTTTTCTAAATGTCTAAAAAATCACCAGTAATCCATGTAGCTGTCTTCTGTTTTTAATAATTTTGTATCAATGGAGTTAATGTATCAAGAACTAACCAGAAAATATTTGAAGATAACCCATGCTATATCTACATTGTCACAATTTAGTTCACCTGACCAATCCTGCTCCCTTTATGTGTGAATAAATCACACTTTTGTGGAACGCTTCATGAAACACATAATGCACATATAGGATTTGACGTACGAAAGAAAATAGCTTAGCTTGTGATCTCTAATGCCAATGTTTAAAACGCCTGACATTTACCAGATACAATCATAAAATCTATAAATTATGCTCTATTCCATTGGTTCTCAAACTGTGTTACGCAGTAGTAGTAGTAAAGGATGGGTTAGTAATAAAAGGCCTCCTGTGTCTCACCTCCTCCACGGTATATGGCCTTCCTCCCTGTCCACATGCTTTACTGGAGGCCCTCTTTCTTCTAGAGAAGAGACCAGAGAGATGAAGAAGCAACAGCAGAAGTGAAGGAATGGAAAACAAGAAAGAGAGAATATCTCACCTCATCCAGAGGAAGACAAGGAGGAGTACGGTGGCCAGTGAGACAACAATGCCTCTCACAGCTAATGTTGTTGTCCATGATGATGATGTCGATTTCAAACACTGAATACAAACTACAACATAAATAGGCCAATGTTTAACTGTGTGCCTTTGTTGAAGGTGTGTGTGTGTGTGTGTGTGTGTTTTCAAAATGACCAATTACCTTTAATTAACAGAAAGGTGGAATTATGATGTCCGATTGCATTATGTGCTTGGCAGAAATAGTTTCCTCCAAGCTCAGATGTGATATTAGTGATGGAGTAGTTCTGTCCTGATGCTTTCACTGAGTCTTCATGTTCCCTGAACCAGGTGTACTCAGCTGCTGGGTTGGCATCACTGCTGCAGCTCAGAGTCACTGAACTGCCCTCCTCTATTTCACCAGAGGGACTCACGGTCACTGAGGGGGTCTTTGGAGCGTCTGTTAACAGTTACATTTCATTAATCATATTCATTAATCATTAATACCGGCAGTTTGAGTCCATCTACCAATAGAGTGAGGAATGTATTTAGGCTATGTATGTTGTGTGTGTGTGTGTGTGTGTGTGTGTGTGTATGTGTGTGTGTGTGTGTGTGTCTGCGTGTGTGTGTCTGCGTGTGTATGTACGTATAATGTATATATGTATGTATGTATGTATATATATATATTTACATTAACATTTAGGGCATTTAGTAGACGCTTTTATCCAAAGCGACTTACAATAAGTACATTTGTCATTAGAAGTGAAACAATATATTGCTGTCGGTACAGTAAAGATGTTCATAGAACCAAGTACCAACAATCGCTAGGCTAACAAATTCCCTGTATACAGCAGTGATAGCAGCTACTACAGATGTTACACATAAGTATGACCTATGTGTATCTCTAGGACTGTTCATCTGATCTACATCACACTTGCAGTGCGTATTGCTGAGGATGTGCAGTGTTGACTTATTTGGACACACAACACGTTCAACATTAACAGGCAGTGGGGCGGGGCTTCAGGGCTCAGCATTTCACTTGGTCACTGGACGATGCTGGATACACAACCGTTATATTAGTCTAACAATAACTAGAAGTGTCTCTGTATGTCTGCATGTCCTTTATCAACTTCTCTTTTCGTGTTACACAGGAAGTGTCGTGTCGAGTGTGAAGTATTTTAAAGGAGTGACGTTGGATAAAGCTGCTAGCAGCAATACAGGAGGCCAAGCGATCGGCCCGTTCAGCAGAGGCTCGTTCTGAACAGACTCCGCACTAGTTCATGGTAACTTGTAGTTCTCTACCCTAAAGGGTCCATTACATCTGGTATCATGTCAGTCTACGGTGGAGGGGACTTACACACTAAAGGAGAGCGGAAACCTTCGTATCCTTCAACAGCACATGAATAGCTCCCTTCAAACTGAATGTAGGCCCTGTAGTTCACTCCCTGTCCTACATTCTGTCCATTCCTGAACCAGATGTAGGGAGGGTCACCAGCTGGACCCGTATGTCGTCATGAGGGGAGAAGCCACCTTCCCCTTCTCTGCCTTGCAAGCCCAGAGAATTAGGCCCGCCAATGAGACACGACCGTTTGAGCGCCACATGTGTTTGTGTGTGTGAATACACACACTTTAACGCAAGTGTTGTACTCTTCTTTGTTATTTGGATTACCGTTCTGCTGTTGGTGTTATGGCACATAACATTTTGGTTCTTTGCCATCTCTGGTATTTCCACAACGAGACTCGTAGTGGGGGTTATCTCAGACATGGTTGATAATGAATTGGGGGAAAGTAACTTTGGCTTTGACTCCCTGAAGTACATGAACCACGACATGGAGGATAAAGAGATTGTTGCCAGCGATTGTCTCCCGCTCGAGCCCCGCTTCCCGCTCCCGGCTTCCCGCTGCCGAGGGACCACCGCCTCGGTGCTGCCCGCTGCAGGAGGCGGTGCTGCCTAAGCGCTTCCCGCTGCCGAGGGGCTCAAGCGGGAATCAATCGCGGGCAAAAATCTCTTTCTCCTCCATGTCGTGGTTCACTCTACTTCAGATTGATGTGGAAGTGAAAGAACCAGAGACGTCGCAGAACCCGACGCAGTCGTTTGAGATTCATAATAGCCTACCGTCTGGAGACGCACAGCTTTTGGCCGTGATAATATATATTATATGATATGTATATCTATGTATAATATAAAGACATAGAGCTCCAGATATAGAGCTTCAGGAAACCCACCAGAGCACCCGGAGTGTTCTAGAATATCACAGAACACGCTGTGTGCGCCTCGCCATTGCGATACATCCACTGTAAACAGAGCGCATGGTACCGTGGCCGCAAGCTGCTCAGGGCCACACCCCCACCCTCCTCCTTGACCCGCTTCTCTCCTCCTCTTTGCATTAAAGCTACAGACGCCAAAACAGCGCATTTGGGGAAAGCTCAATGTGCGACAGGCTCGTTGTGGCTGTAACTCTGCACCACAGCTGAACTTTGGGAACGTCTTCATACTGTGTTAGGGGACCACTAATATCTATATTAAAGTATCCATAAAGTAGCATGCCATGGGACCTTTAATGAATTATGGTAGTGTAGGGTACTGTGTTTAGTGGTCATAGGCCTCGGCCCTGTAGTGCTTCTGCTGGAGCAATGTGACAAAAAGCTTTGTAATTACTTAGATGTGAAGCCAAGGAATGTAGAGGAGAGGAGGTGAGGAGAGGAGTCAAGGAGAGGAAGTGGGAATAGTGGCGAGGAGACAAGTATGGCGGGAAGAACAGTGGAGACAAGTAAAATAGATGAGTAGAGACAAGGAGGAGGAGAGAATAGGAGAAAAATAGAGGAGAGGAGACAAATAGAGGAGAGGAGACAAGGAGAGGAGAATAGCAGAGAGGAGAGAGGCGAGGAGAGGAGAGGAGAGCAGGAGAGGGGCGAGGAGATGGCATGCAGTGTCTTAACTATTACTGGATCATAATTCTAACATTGCAGCAGATTCATTGATTACATATTAATCAGATTGTCAACTCACATGTAACATTTAAGAACATTGAGTTAGAGCTCAAATGTCCATATTGGTTCCCTGCTTGACAGTGGTACGTTCCTCTGTCTTTAGGGCGGACTGAGGGGAAGGTATGACGTTGACTTGGTCCCCAGAGCAGAGGTTGGTTGTTCTTGAACCAGGTGTACTCAGCTGCTGGGTTGGCATCACTGCTGCAGCTCAGAGTCACTGAACTGCCCTCCTCTATTTCACCAGAGGAACTTGATGACAAAAATGTGTGTTTAGGCCCATCTGGAGACACATAGAAACATGTAACAACAGCATTTATATTCATGACAGCATTAATGATATTAAAAATCACATTGTGGCAAAGTTTGGGTTCATAATTAATGCTAACACAGTTAAGACAATTCTCTATTGTGTTTTACTCACATTTAACATCAATAGTGTTGTCGACATAACTTTTCCCTATCGTATTCTGAGCCTTACAGCGATACTGTCCAGAGTCTGAAGACACGATGTAGCTAAAGACGAGTTGTGGTCCCTGGTTCTTCTTTCTGGAGGAACGATCTGTATCAACCTTGAACCAGGTGTACTTAGCTGCTGGGTTGGCATCACTGCTGCAGCTCAGAGTCACTGAACTGCCCTCCTTTATTTCACCAGGGGGACTCACGGTCACTGAGGGGGTCTTTGGAGCGTCTGTAATGAACACAAAATCTCACGAATTGAGACACAAAGAAAGATATGGAAGCATATATGTAGCAAAATTCAAATGGCAATGCAATTTGCAATTTGCAATTCAATAAGTAATTACGTTATGCAATTGACAATGCATTATGCAATTTCATAATGTATTTTGTAAATACGTTATTCAAAGTGTATTTTAATATGCAAAGTGACAATGCAATCCTCAATTACATTTGCAAAAGTTATAACAATAAAAATACAATAACATTTTGTCAAATTATTTTGTATGGAAGCATATATGTAGCAAAATTCAAATGGCAATGCAATTTGCAATTCAATAAGTAATTACGTTATGCAATTGACAATGCATTATGCAATTTCATAATGTAATTTGCAAATACGTTATTCAAAGTGAATTTTAATATGCAAAGTGACAATGCAATCCTCAATTAAATTTGCAAAAGTTATAACAATAAAAATACAATAAAATGTTGTCAAATTCTTTGAGTTCCTTTATTCAAATTGAAAAGCCATAGCGTCCCCGTGATTGCAATCCACTTCGCCACGCTCCGTGTGTTGCGATATTCAAATGACATTTCAATCCGCAAAACGAACGCTTTGCAAAAGATTTGGCAAAACAGAATCCAAAGAGGAATCCAAAGAGGAATCCAAAAAGTCAATATGCAAAGTGGCAAACGGATCAGCCAATCAGCGTCTGGGCGGGAACTACGTCACTTTCTATTGTCTCCAAGGGTATCTGTTTTATGTGTGGGTGGAGGGAGTTCCAGAGCCTGGGTGCTGAAAAGTTGAATGACCGGGCACCCATTCGTAATGAGTCGTGATGTGGGGATACATATAGTAGTCCAGAGGTTGAGCGGAGGGAGCGGGAGGGAGTGTATTCTTGGAGGAGGTCGCAGAGGTAACTGGGGGGCTAGGTTGTGGAGAGCTTTGTAGGTGAGGAGTGGGTGGAGACGGTGGGTCTCCCGACCCTATGTTTTGCACCCAGTGCCTGTAGCACTTCGGAAATCTTTGTGTTTACCACACTGGCGTCAAAACGTACAAGTGAGGATAAGTCGTCTATCCTATCTCCCAGAACACGCACTCTATCTACTGCATCTGTGTCTTCAACACGATTGTTCTCCACATCATCGGCCAAACTTCGGAGCGTATCAATAATCTCCATTGGTGACCATGGACCTGACACATACGCACTAGAAGTGAGCAAGGAAATTACGAGCAAGTGACGTAGTTCCCGCCCAGACGCTGATTGGCTGATACGTTTGCCACTTTGCATATTGACTTTTTGGATTCCTCTTTGGATTCCGTTTTGGATTCCTCTTTGGATTCCGTTTTGGATTCCTCTTTGGATTCCGTTTTGGATTCCGTTTTGCGGATTGAAATGTCATTTGAATATCGCGACACACGGAGCGTGGCGAAGTGGATTGCAATCACGGGGACGCTATAGCTTTTCAATTTGTATAAAGGAACTCAAAGAATTTGACAAAATGTTATTCTATTTGTATTGTTATAACTTTTGCAAATTTAATTGAGGATTGCATTGTCACTTTGCATGTTAAAATACACTTTGAATAACGTATTTACAAATTACATTATAAAATTGCATAATGAATTGTCAAATGCATAATGTAATTCCAAATTGCATTGCCATTTGAATTTTGCTACATATATGCTTCCATACTTTTGAGTTCCTTTATTCAAATTGAAAAGCTATAGCGTCCCCGTGATTGCAATCCACTTCGCCACACTCCGTGTGTTGCGATATTCAAATGACATTTCAATCCGCAAAACGGAATCCAAAACGGAATCCAAAACAGAATCCAAAGAGGAATACAAATAGGAATCCAAAACGGAATCCAAAGAGGAATCCAAAGAGGAATACAAATAGGAATCCAAAAAGTCAATATGCAAAGTGGCAAACGTATCAGCCAATCAGCGTCTGGACGTCACTTTCTATTGTCTCCAAATATCTCCACGGTAATAATAATAATAATAATACATTTAATTTAAAGGGCGCCTTTCAAGACACCCAAGGTCACCTTACAGAGCATAAAGTTATCATAAATAGTTTAAAACAACACATTGTGGAAAAATAATAATAATAAATAAATAAAACAAAAACAAGACAAAACAAACAAACAATCAAGACAGTGATCAGTTAGACGTATTGTGCGAGTTTGAACAGGTGAGTTGTGACTTGAAGGTTGTAATGGTGTATGACTGTTTAATGTGTGGGGGGAGGGAGTTCCAGAGCCTGGGTGCTGAACAGCTGAATGACCGGGCACCCATTCGTAATGAGTCGTGATGTGGGGATACATAGTAGTCCAGCAGAGGTTGAGCGGAGGGAGCGGGAGGGAGTGTATTCTTGGAGGAGGTCGCAGAGGTAACTGGGGGCTAGCCTAGGTTGTGGAGAGCTTTGTAGGTGAGGAGTGGGTGGAGACGGTGGGTCTCCCGACCCTATGTTTCGCACCCAGTGCCTGTAGCACTTGGGAAATCTTTGTGTATACCACACTGGCGTCAAAACGTACCAGTGAGGATAAGTCGTATCCTATCTCCCAGAACAAGCACTCTATCTACTGCATCTGTGTCTTCAACACGATTGTTCTCCACATCATCGGCCAAACTTCGGAGCGTATCAATAATCTCCATTGGTGACCATGGACGAACTAGAAGGGAACAAGGAAATTACGAGCAAGTGACGTAGTTGCCGCCCAGACGCTGATTGGCTGATACGTTTGCCACTTTGCATATTGACTTTTTGGATTCGTATTTGTATTCCTCTTTGGATTCCTATTTGGATTCCTCTTTGGATTCCTCTTTGGATTCCTCTTTGGATTCCGTTTTGCCAAATCTTTTGCAAAGCGTTCGTTTTGCGGTTTGAAATGTCATTTGAATATCGCAACACACGGAGCGTGGCGAAGCGGATTGCAATCACGGGGACGCTATAGCTTTTCAATTTGTATAAAGGAACTCAAAGAATTTGACAAAATGTTATTCTATTTGTATTGTTATAACTTTTGCAAATTTAATTGAGGATTGCATTGTCACTTTGCATGTTAAAATACACTTTGAATAACGTATTTACAAATTACATTATAAAATTGCATAATGAATTGTCAAATGCATAATGTAATTCCAAATTGCATTGCCATTTGAATTTTGCTACATATATGCTTCCATAGAAA
Source organism: Gadus morhua (assembly GCF_902167405.1). Lineage (NCBI taxonomy): Eukaryota > Metazoa > Chordata > Actinopteri > Gadiformes > Gadidae > Gadus > Gadus morhua. The sequence goes on from NC_044070.1 coordinate 8,351,899, forward strand.
GATGTAAAAACAGCATGCACATTTATATTCATGACAGTGTTAATGTAATGATAATGAAAATGATTACATTAGTGAAGAAGTTTGGGTTAACCATAAATGTTGACATACTGTATTTAAGCTCATTTTATTGTGTGTTTTGTTTACTCACATTGAACATCAACAGACTTGGTGAATGATTTTTTCCCCAGCTTATTCGTAGCGTCACAGCGATATTGTCCAGAGTCTGAAGACCAGATGTAGCTAATGATGAGCTGTGGTCCCTGGTTCATGTGGCTAGAGTAACGATCAGTAATATCCCTGAACCAAGTGTAGGTAGCTACCGGGTTAGCATCACTGCTGCAGCTCAGAGTCACTGAACTGCCCTCCTCTATTTCACCAGAGGGACTCACGGTCACTGAGGGGGTCTTTGGAGCGTCTGTCATGAATACAAAATAACAATGTCCATCCTAAAGTTATGAAACCGTGTTTAGCAGCAACTGATATACCAGGATGATAAGTGTGTCATTGCAGGCATGAAGTAATACATGAATATATCAGTTCTACATTTTAAAGACCAGATATAGAAATTATGTAAACATATTATACAGATTTTAACTCACACTGGACATCCATGAATATCGAGTTAGAGCTCAGTTGTCCATATTGGTTCTTTGCGTGACAGCGGTACGTTCCTCTGTCTTCAGGGCGGACTGAGGGGAAGGTAAGAGGTTGACTTGGTCCCCAGAGCAGAAGGTGGTTGTCCTTGAACCAGGTGTACTCAGCTGCTGGGTTGGCATCACTGCTGCAGCTCAGAGTCACTGAACTGCCCTCCTCTATTTCACCAGAGGGACTCACGGTCACTGAGGGGGTCTTTGGAGCGTCTGTTAACAGTTACATTTCATTAATCATATTCATTAATCATTAATACAGGCAGTTTGAGTCCATCTACGGATAGAGTGAGGAATGTATTTATGGTGTGTGTGTGTGTGTGTGTGTGTGTGTGTGTGTGTGTGTGTGTGTGTGTGTGCGCGTGCGTGCGTGCGTGTGTGCTACACATATGTAAGTATGACCTCTGTATATCTCTAGGACTGTTCATCTGATTTACTTCAAGCTTGCCGTGCGTATTGCTGAGGGCTGAGGATGGGCAGTGTTGACTTATTTGGACACACGCCACGTTCAACATTAACACACTTTGAACTAAACTGTGCAGCAGCGGGGCGGGGCTACAGGGCTCTGCAGTTCACTTGGTCACTGTACTTGGATTCTGCATACACAACCGTTATATTAGTCTAACAATAACTAAGTGTTAGACTAATAAGTCTAGCGTGTGTCTCTGTATGTCTGCATGTCCTTTATCAACTTCTCTTGTCGCGGGCGTGTTACTGAGAACACAGGAAGTGCCGTGTCGAGTGTGAAGTATTTTAAAGGAGTGACGTTCGATAAAGCTGCTAGCAGCAATACAGGAGGCCAAGCGATCGGCCCGTTCTGCAGAGGCTCGTTTAGAACAGACTCTGCACTAGTTCATGGTAACATGTAGTTCTGTACCCTAAAGGGTCCATTACATCTGGTATCATGTCTGTGTAAGGGGGAGGGGACTTACACACTAAAGGAGAGCGGAGATGTTCGTATCCTTCAACAGCACATGAGAAGCTGTCTCCAGACTGAATGTAGGCCCAGTAGTTCACTCCCTGTCCTACATTCTGTCCATTCCTGGACCAGATGTAGGGAGGGTCACCAGCTAGACCACACATACTGTGACACTCCAGCTCTGCCCAGGTAGGATCGGTAGGGTGAGGAAAGGACACATTCACCTGGAGGTCTGGGTCTGAGAACAAATTGCAAACAATTCTAAATAAAAAAGATAACATGCAACGCAAACCTTCAAGAACCCACAAACACACACACACACACACACACACACACACACACAAATAACAACACACACACACACATACACACATTATAGTTTACCTGTTAACGTCACTCCAGGGTCACCAGTATATTCCCCATCTGGTTGGTTTGTTGTGAACCTAAACTTGTAGACAGCAGAGTCACTCTGTCTCAGGTCTTTGATTCTCAGGGTACATGTTCCATGACATCTGGACCTAGTACAGCTGACCTCTCCACAGATGGATTCAACACGACCTGTATAGTCTGCATCACTTAGCAAATCAACTGGTTGATGTTTGTCTTCTTTAGTAAACCACAGTGTTGTGACTCTGGTAGGGCGGTACTGTACGTTGTCAGGGTATTCATAAGTGCAGATGATGTCAACCATTGCTCCTCTTAAAGCACAGACATTACTAGAAGGGTAAGTAACTCTCCAGTCATCATAACCCTGAAGCACTGTGAAAAAACAAACACATCTCATTGAGAGTGAATAAGACACAGAGGTTCATTTCTATCATTAATAGAAAGCTAAAACAGTAGCTTTCGATATTTAACTCTTTTCAAAAGTTGAAAGGTCGAAAATTAACTAATCTAACCCCATAATGTATATCGTTGAGGATGGTCTAGCAACCAGGAAAGTATTGATATCTAAAGAACAGTACCATAAATTCAAGAGGCTGTCTACAACCTGCAACAAAGTGGTATTTTACAATGACTGAAACATGTCAAGTGGACCGTTCTCTGTTCTCGTGGTCTGTTTAACCAAACACAGCGTTCTAGATGGTGATTCTTTAATGTTCTGTTTACTACTAATATATCTTCAAAATGCTGTGGTTTCACCCACTCCTCGTTCTAGTTGCTTGGTTGTCAAGTTATTGAACCAGTTAAAATGTTATCAATCAGTACCAACCTGGTACTGATAGAAGGAAAGCTAGAAATCCTCTTGCTGCTGATCTATTCATAGTGATTCCTCTCCTGTCTCACTATGTTGTTCTGGGAGATATTTAAACACACCTGAATAAAAAAACAAATAAACAATTAAAAACGACATTCAAGCAAAACTCTATGAATAAGATTCATTAACCATAGCAATACAAGTTACAAGTTAGTGTAGAGGAGGAAGCTGGTCTGACTTCTAGTCTGTGGTTCCAGTTGATGCAGTTAGCTGAACCGACACCAAACAGCATTGAAAGACTTCCTTCCTCTTCACACTATGATTCACAGAAGAAGGAACAGAAGCCTGGTAACTACTGGCCCCATCATAGAATCACATTTGAAGACCACAATGAACAGTACAAAGTGTCTTCTTCTTTCACCTTCTGCTTTTTAAAAATATTTGTATTATTCTTCTGTCCTTCTGCTCCTTAATCAGACAAAAACAGGCAGGTCAACACACATGCACACATACAAACACACTCACCCACACACACAGACAAACACACAAACACACACACACAGACACACTGACACAGACACACACACATACACACACACACAGGTAAACCACAGTGTTTCAGAGTTTTCCCTTTTGTCAAGTCTGTTGTCATTCTTACTTCTCATAGGGTTGCTATCCCCAACACTCATGTGTTCACGTTTGAAGTTATATATAGATGTATTTGTAATTTAATAAATGAACAGGAGCAGAACGAGGGGGGACTGTCGTTATTATTATTTTTTTTAATAGACCTACATATTATTATTTTAACGGCAGCAAACAATCATCAAGCGTATTGTCCTGTTTCAATTGAATGAATGAGACACTATATACAGTCCCACTATTTAAATCCTGCTGCCGGTACTGGGGTGCTTGTTTGATGGCGCTTACAACTCTTAGGTTCCTCCCATCTCCATCGGTAACCCTTCATTTTACAGTCCCCTAATTACTAGGTATTTACCCGGTAAATATATGGTAAATCATAGTGTATTACTGGGTAATTACCCCTGGTAATAAGAAGGTAAATGCAGAGGACTTACCCGGTAAATATATGGTAAAACATAGTGTATTACTAGGTAATTACCACTGGTAATAAGAAGGTAAATACAGAGGAATTACAGCTGAAGTACTAAGAAAAACCTCCACTATTACCCATCAACTCAACTAAGTACCGTGTAGTTGTAACTGTTTTAGGATGGTAATAACTCAGATATGATTGTATACTTCCAAGGAAAGTAGGCAACCAATTCTTATAAACAACTCTTCTTGTACTCATCAATTCAAGTTACAATTGTAGTTCTCCAAGGTTTATGTTGGTAACAGCCCAGGTTTAATTATGAACTATCTAGAAATGAACATAGTACTTTCCAATAAATTACTATTTCTTATTTAGTTATTTATCATAGCTGCTGATGTTTGATGGACAGCAGAGACGCGGCTGAGCACCGCAGACCGTCTTCCAGTGCTGTTGCGGTCACAGTGATGTTTTTATCCATTCCAGTTGCCGAGATTGTTGAGATCAGGCCAGTCAGTTCTAAACCGAAACCGGTGGCATCAGTGTCCAGTTTGCCGTTTGCTTTCTTACGGAATCCTAGAGAGCTGTGATCCAGATAAAGGAGCTTTTGTACACGTCTTTAATTATATTTTACAATGACTGAAACATATAAAGTGGACCATTCTCTATTCTCGTGGTCCGTTTAACAAAACACAGCGTTCTAGATGGTGATTCTTTAATGTTCTGTTTACTACTATTCTATCTTCAACATGCTGTGGTTTCACCCACTCCTCGTTCCAGTTGCTTGGTTGTCATGTTATTGAAACAGTTAAAATGTTACTGATGTAAATGAACCAACCTGGTACGTACAGAAGGAAAGCTAGAAATCCTCTTGCTGCAAAATTACTTGCTACGTAATTACGTAAAAAAACGTAATCGAATTTTGCACACATTCATCCCTTGCCTCTCTATCTAGGCCTTTTGCTTAGTGGACAAGATGTTTGCATCCACCATCCAGGGAAGGATATGTCTAAGAACGCATTTCATGAACACTTTGTAAATTGTTGGTAGAAGGGTAATATCCCTCCAAGTGCTGGGGTCATTCGGCACATTGTCGTTTGTGGGTATTCTATGAATTAGTGCTCCTTTCCATGATTCAGGAACACGTCTGTGAGACAAGTGTTGAAGATCGGTAATCGTGTTTCTTGTTTTTTTCCCACAGACAATTTCCATCATCGGACAATCATACAGTAAAACCATCCTCCATCCCTCCCTCCATCTCTCCCTCTCTCCACATTAAAAAAAAACACTGAATATACCTGCAGTAACCAACCAGAAGAGCAGGAGCACGAGTGCTTTCCGAATCATTTATGATATTGTTGGGGAAAAAATCAGATGCATTTTAACAAATTACCAAGTCATTTCCAGCATTGAATTTTGATCAAGTTGGTTGAGTATATAAAATATATAAAAAAAGTTGGGATTATTTTCTTTTTCAATACTAATTTGTTCTATGGATCGTTATTTGCTTTATCACAAAAAATTGCATGAAATATCCCAAATCTTACTAAACAGACATCTTTTCACAGTGTTGGTGGGACCTGAGTAGAACGTATTGTATTGCTCTTAATCACAGTCACAGCCTCAAAGGGCTTCATAGGCCCACATTATAGGATTCTAATTCTGGTCCTGGTCCCTGAAAGAAAACAGAGGAGATATGAACTTCAGTCTCCATGTAAAGCAGATCCATTAAGTTACAAAACACAGAGTCTATGTTGACCACAGAATAAAGGACCTCATCTGTGTGATCTGATTGGACAAAGGAGCCAGCCAATCAGTGAGGTACTTACTGGTTCTCTGAGAGAGAGGTGTGGATGATGGCACAGTGCTGGCCATCCTGATCTTCTATTGATTCTCTCTGTGCTGCAGGAGCCAAGCGATTGGTCAGAGCTGAGACATTTTCATACACAGGAACAGGAAGTAGCTGATGGAGAGTGAGGACAGAAGAGAGCATTTAACCTAACACTTCACACTTCCTGAACACAGTCCTGAAGGTCATGTGTTTCTGGTTCAGAGACATTTGGTGGTGCCTATTGGTCCCACCATGTTTCATGGCAAACATTCCTTTGTCATGTCGTGACTCTTAAATCGGAGACAATGATAATGAATTCCACTGAAATCTATAAATGGAAAAGCGCATATGACCTGACCATGTTGCTAATGCACCATGGCAATGTGGCACAGCAAGTAACCAGGAGCTGTTCTATTAATAATATCATACATGTGGTTTAGCTTCAGCTGGTTCACATGATGTGCCACTGGAAGAGACTGCCAAGTTTAAACTCCTGGGATCCCATTTGTGGTCTTGGAAAGGCATTTAAGATGTACCTGATTACATCGTTTTGCATGACCTGCATTATATTTTTTAGTTTCTGTGATAAACCAGTGTACCAGGCTTGGCATGCACAATCATTATGGCACTGAATAAAGGCTATAAGCAATAGTTCTCGAACACTTAATTAAATGATTTAGAGTGGCAACAGAAGAATGCTAACCAGGTCACAAGATAATCATTTGTTGATTGGCGCTCCAAGATAAGGGACATTAGGTTTGGATGTGATGCTACTTCTTCCAGGATCTCACTCTTGCAAGTTCCTTTAACTTGTGCTTCAGGCCAAACTAAATGGATTCTGTTATACCACGATGTAGAGACAGCTGTAGAGGCCAGTTCCTTCTCTAGTGTGTCCTGAATCTTACTGAATCCTTACCTGTTACCAGTAAGGCTTCGGCATAAAGAAGCAACTTGCAGTCAACTGCCCTATCATAACATTGACATGAATCAAATACAAAACAGGGCCCAGGATTTATCCCAGGGGGAGCCCACAAGTCAACTATCTGGCCACTGATGCAATCCCTCTGGCCTGGCCCATCATCATCTATCCGTTAAATACCATTTAAACCTCTCTATTGAAGTGTCCCTTTGCCTTGAACATTTTACGTTCATTAACAAAATGGTGTTGTCTCCTGTATCAAAAGCTTTGAGTAGATCTAACAGGACCATTCCAGTGTAATTTTCTCTGATGCTTTCCATCTTTATATCATAATAAACAAGTTGAATGAGACAAGTCTCTGTGTAATGTGTCTTCTTGAACCAGACTATGTGCTGACTTGCTGTCCTGGTCTAAACTCCCAAAGATAGAGGGACCATTATTTCCAGAGCTAAAAGCCAACTCTGGAACAAGGGCATAGCCACAGTAGTGAAGTGTTGAAGTGATGAGATGAAATGCGATCAGTGTTTAAACTGACGTTAATCTATTTTATCGTTGTTTAAATAGATCATCTTGAAGTGAATTTGCTTCAACACTTTCCTTAATCTTTGGGGCTCACAAAAATGTTCATTAACTGCATTTTTTTTAAAGCACGCTTGGTTTTAGCTTGCCCGATTTCTAAGGTTCTGATCGTTAATCTTGCACCTTTTTAAATGTCTAACATATCACTTGTAATCCATGTAGCTGTATTCTGTTTTTAATCATTTTGTATCAAAGGAGTTAATGTATCAAGAACTAACCCAAAAGTATTTGAAGATAACCCATGCTATACCTACATGGTCACAATTTAGTTCACCTGACCAATCCTGCTCCCTCCATGTGTGAATAAATCACACTTTTGTGGAACGCTTCATGAAACACATAATGCACATATAGGATTTGATGCACGAAAGAAAATAGCTTAGCTTGTGATCTCTAATGCCAATGTTTAAAACGCCTGACATTTACCAGATACAATCATAAAATCTATAAATTATGCTCTATTCCATTGGTTCTCAAACTGTGTTACGCAGTAGTAGTAGTAAAGAATGGGTTAGTAATAAAAGGCCGCCTGTGTCTCACCTCCTCTATGGTATCTGGCCTTCCTCCCTGTCCACATGCTTTACTGGAGGCCCTCTTTCTTCTAGAGAAGAGAACAGAGAGATGAAGGAGCAACAGCAGAAGTGAAGGAATGGAAAACAAGAAAGAGAGAATATCTCACCTCATCCAGAGGAAGACAAGGAGGAGTACGGTGGCCAGTAAGACAACAATGCCTCTCACAGCTACTGTTGTTGTCCATGATGATGATGTCGATTTCAAACACTGAATACAAACTACAACATAAATAGGCCAATGTTTAACTGTGTTCCTTTGTTGAAGGTGTGTGTGTGTGTGTTTTCAAAATGACCAATTACCATAAATTAACAGAAAGGTGGAATTATGATATCCGATTGCATTATGTGCTTGGCAGTAATAGTTTCCTCCAAGCTCAGATGTGATATTAGTGATGGTGTAGTTCTGTCCTGATTCTCTCACTGAGTCTTCATGTTCCCTGAACCAGGTGTACTCGGCTGCTGGGTTGGCATCACTGCTGCAGCTCAGAGTCACTGAACTGCCCTCCTCTATTTCACCAGAGGGACTCACGGTCACTGAGGGGGTCTTTGGAGCGTCTGTCATGAACACAAAATAACAGTATCCATCCTTAAGTTATGAAACCGTGTTTAGCAACAACTGCAATGCCAGTATGATAAGGGAGGCATAGTTGTTTACAGGCAAGCAGTAATACATGAATACCAGCTCTACATTTAAAGACAAGATTTACCAAGTTTTTTTACATATTAATCAGATTGTTAACTCACATGTAACATTTAAGAATATCGAGTTAGAGGTCAGTTGTCCATATTTGTTCTCTGCATGACAGCGGTACGTTCCTCTGCCTTCAGGGTGGACTGAGGGGAAGGTATGAGACTGACTTGGTCCCCAGAGCAGACGTCGGTTGTTCTTAAACCAGGTGTACTTAGCTGCTGGGTTGGCATCACTGCTGCAGCTCAGAGTCACTGAACTGCCCTCCTCTATTTCACCAGAGGGACTCACGGTCACTGAGGAGGTCTTTGGAGCGTCTGTTAAAAGTGAACCTTTAATTAATTACATAAAATGCCAGGGTTTTTGGTCCTTTCATAGTAAATATTCAGTTGTCTGCATCTGGTATCATGTCAGTGTAACATGTTAGTCCGATATTCAACTCACACTTGACATCCATGAATAGCAAGTTCGAGCGCAGTTGTCCATATTTGTTCTCTGCTTGACAGCGGTACGTTCCTCTGTCTTCAGGGCGGAATGAGGGGAAGGTATGAGGTGGTTCCCAGAGCAGAGGTTGGTTGTTCTTGAACCAGGTGTACTCAGCTGCTGGGTTGGCATCACTGCTGCAGCTCAGAGTCACTGAACTGCCCTCCTCTATTTCTCCAGAAGGACTTGAATACACAGATATGTGTTTAGGCCCATCTGGAGACACATAGAAACATGTCAAATAATATGCACATTTAAATTCATGACAGTATTAACGAAAATGAAGATCCCATTGTGGTGAGGTTTGGGTTCACAATTAATGTTGAAGTTTGGGATTGTGTTTTACTCACATTTTACGTTAATAGAGATGAAAAAACATTTATCCCCTAGCTTATTCTGAGTGTCACAGCGATATCGTCCAGAGTCGGAAGATAGGATCCGCCTAAAGATGAGCTGTGGTCCCTGGTTCATGTACCTGGAGGAACCATCTCTATTAACCCTGAACCAGGTGTAGTTAGCTGCTGGGTTGGCATCACTGCTGCAGCTCAGAGTCACTGAACTGCCCTCCTCTATTTCACCAGAGGGACTCGCGGTGACTGAGGGGGTCTTTGGAGCATCTGTTAACAGAGAACCTTTAATTAATTACATAAAATGCCAGGGTTTTTGGCCCATTCATAGTAAATATTCATGTAGTTCTTTACCCTAAAAACCTTAAAGGTTGTCTGCATCTGGTATCATGTCAGTGTACTGTGGAGTGGACTTACACACTAAAGGAGAGTGTTGATGTTCATATCCTTCAACAGCACATGAATAGCTGTATCCAGACTGAATGTAGATCCAGTAGTTCATTCCCTGTAGTACATTCTGTCCATTTCTGAACCAGATGTAGTGAGGGTCACCAGCAAGACCACACAAGCTGTGACACTCCAGCTTCGCCTTGGTAGGACTGGTAGGGTCAGGAAAGGACACCTTCACCTGGAGGTCTGGGTCTGAGAACAATTTAAACACAATTATACTCAATAATAAATATAACACACACACACACACACACACACACACACACACACACACACACACACACACACACACACACACACACACACACATCATAGTTTACCTGTTACAGATAACTTCACTCCAGGGTCACCAGTATATTCCCCACCTGGTTGGTTTGTTGTGAACCTAAACTTGTAGACAGCAGAGTCACTCTGTCTCAGGTCTCTGATTCTCAGGGTACATGTTCCATGACATCTGGCCCCGGTACAATTGACCTCTCCACGGCTGAATTCAACACGACCTGTATACTCTGTATCGTGTTCCAGAACAACAGGCTGATAGTTTGATGCTTTAGTGAACCACAGTGGTTTGACTGTGGTAGGGCGGTACTGTACGTTGTCAGGGTATTCATAAGTGCAGTTGATGTCAACCGTTGCTCCTCTTAAAGCGCAGACATTACTAGATGAGTAAGTAACTGTCCAGTCACCATTACTCTGAAGCACTGTGAAAAAACAAACACATCTCATTGAGAATGACCAAGACACAGAGGTTCACCTGATGAACAGACCAGAAGATACATAAAGAGATGGAGGCTGGTGGGTGGAGATGGAAACTACAGATGCATGCTGACCACTGAGCTGCAGGAACGTTCCAGAACATCATGTGACACCAGTGAAGTAGCCAGGGGGGTATAGAGTTCAGACCCCCCCTTAAATGAAAAATATATTATACATATTTTATGTATAAAATCGGCCCTTTAGTCTATGTGCTTCTGTTGGGGCAATGCGACTATAAGCTTTGAAATTATTTAGATGTGGAGGCAAGAAATATAGAGTAGATGAGGGGAGGAGAGGAGACAAGTTGAGGACAAGGAGTTGAAGTGGGAATGTGGGGAAGGAGACAAGGTAAGGAGAGGAAAAGAGTGGAGACAAGGAAAAGGGAGGAGTAGAGACAAGAAGGAGGAGATGAGAGGAGAATAAGAGAGGAGAGCAGGAGAGGAGAGAGAGGACATGAGATGGCATGCAGTGTCTACCATATATATGTGTCAATCTGAATTTTAATCATCATTAAAATTCATCATTGATAGAATAAATGGGGAAACAACGGTAGCTTTTGACATGTATGTTTTTTCCAAAAGTATGAAAGAAACTAAATAAACCCTTCGATGATGTATACAGTTTATTGTCTAGCAACCAGGAAATACCCAACAGATCTGCAATGAGTATTGTTATCCTAAAACCAATATTATCACTACAAGTGGCTGTATACAACTTGCAGTGAAGTGGTATTTTCCAAGTACTAATGAACCATAACTGAAGTATGTAATGTGGACCGTTCTCCGTTATAGTGCTCTGTAAACCAAACACAGCATTCTAGAGGGTGATTCTTTAATGTTCTATTCACTATAATTCTATCTTCAACATGCTGGGGTTTCACCCTCTCCTCGTTCCAGTTGCTTGGTTGTCATGTTATTGAAACAGTTCAACTAAATGTTAACAACATAAATTAACCAACCTGGTACTGACAGAAGGAAAAATAGAAATCCTCTTGCTGCTGATCTTAAATTCATAGTGAGTCCTCTCTTCTCTCACTCTGTTGTTCTGGGGGATTCTTAATCACACTTGCACGTAGAAAATACAATGAAAGTAATTGCAAGGAAAAATCTCTGAATTATATTTGTTATCAATAGAGATAAAAGTTAAAAGTTACTGTAGAGGAGGATGCTGGTCTGACATCTAGTCTGTGGATCCAGTTCATGCAGTGTGCTGAACAGAAACCAAAACAGCATTGAAAGACTTCCTCCGCTTAACACCTTAACACCCTAACACCTTCCCATCGCCTCATCCTGTTTACTGGCAGAAGCCTCATCAGATTCCAAGTTCTTCCTCAAGATGTCACAGTAGTTCTCACACTAGATTTCACCCTAGACCTCAGCCTAGAACTCACCCTAGATCTCACACTAGATCTTACCCTTATAGCAAACATCCCTTTGCAAGTCGTGACTCTTAAATCCTAGACTATAATAATGAATTCCACAGATGACCTGACCATGTTGCTGATGAACCATGGCAATGTGGCACAGCAAGTAACCAGGAGCTGTTCTATTAATAAAATCAAACATATGGTTTTGCTTCAGCTGGTTCACATGATGTCCCTGGAGGAGACTGGCAACTGCCCTATCATAACATTGACATGAATCAAATACGAAACAGGGCCAAGGATTTATCCCAGGGGGATCCCACAAGTCAACTCTTTGGCCATTGATACGTTTTCTCTGACCTGGCCCACCATTATCTATTGGTCAAATACCATTAAACCTCTCTATTGATGTGTCCCTTTGCCCTGAACATTTTAAGTTAAAGTTGTGATGTGTACTGTATGAAAAGCCTTGAGTTTATGAACAGGACCATTCCAGTGTAATGGATACTAATGCTTTCCATCTTTATATCATAATAAACAAGGTAAGTGAGGCAAGTGTCATGTGTCTTCTTGAACCAGACTGTAGAAAGATATTCTGGGGATCCTGTTCTGGCTTGCTGTCATGTTCAAAAATTGTCAATAAGTTGTTAACCCAAACTGGTTGACCAATGCAAGGGTAACTACCAGAGAGCTTGTTGGAGCTTTCACATGTGTTTAAAAATCGCAAGTAATATATATAAGTAAGATACACTTTCCTGGCCTGTAAAAACATTATGGCAACATCAGATTGTGTTTGGGAAATCAATAGCACACTCGTACTAAAAGGGACGTTGTTCTAAGCAGTCAATCATATGTTTTGAAAGTTCTAAATCTAGAATCTAGGTTCTACTTCAGATTTTTCTTTATGAAAATATAGACACGTAATAAATGGCTTCCTGTGTCTCACCTCTACCACGGTTTCTGGCCTTCCTCCCTGTCACCATGCTTTGCTGGAGGAACTCGTTCTTCTGGAGAAGAAAAGGGAGGGATGAAGAAGCAACAGGAGAAGTGAAGGAATGGAAAACAAGAAAGAGAGAATATCTCACCTCATCCAGAGGAAGACGAGGAGAAGTGGCCAGTAGGACGATTATTCTTACAGCTACTGTTGTTGTCAAAGGTTACAAGAGAGTGGAGACGAGGAGGAGCAGAGGTAAGGAGACAAATAGAGGAGAGCAGAAAAGGAAACGAGAGGAGGCCAGAAGAGGGCGAGGAGAGCAGGAGAGAGGAAGGAGAGAGGTAGGAAGTGACTACCATATTACTAAATAAGAATTCCAACACAGCAGCGAAAGATTGATGTGTCATGTCTAAATCATAATTTTCTGAATAAATAGACGATTCGATTTTAACCTCTATTTTTCTCAAAAAGTCTTAAAGTGGCTTAATTAACTCTCCGATGATGTCAATAGTGGAGGTTTTCCTAGCAAACAGGAAATGCCCAACATAGCTCAATGCAAACATCCATTATTTCTGTGAGAAGGTGAAATCCTCCCCCTTCTCACTGTCTCACATTAGAGAAATTATTATTATATTGTGTGTGTATATATTATATTGGGCTGGTGTAAGATTGGTCTTCCGTCCCGGTAGGGGGCAGTATGCTAAGGGAGCTTAGGATCAGAGTATCAGGGAATAGCCCAGGGGGGTGTTGATAGAAACAGCTGTTTTGTAAATTTCTTTAGGTTGTGCACAGGGTGTGGGTATATATGTATTTGGTGATTGTTTATTTAGTGTCATGCTTATTTAGTATTCACACAATGTACTTTCTGTTCAGTTATGTTGGATTGGTAGCTTTAGATAAATAATGTTCCCCAACTAATGGTCTGGCCCATACGGCCGTGATTGGTCCAATTGCCATTTCCCTATTTAAGGGCTTTCTCATTTGGTGTTTGGGGCTGAGGGTAGGTGCTGGCTTGATGTGAGGCCAGTACTAGTAACGCTATGCTAGATTCATGTTAGGCTATGCTATGTTATATTTTCTTAGTTTATGTTTGCTGACGGATGCAGTCATTTCCTTTTCATTTGAAACGTTGCTCTATTTTTGTGAATGTTTTGGAGACATTAAAACTTCACTTTTTCTTAGACCTCAGTCCATTGCCCTAATTTTTGCCCACACTCGGAATTCCCAGTTGGCCGTATCCCAGATACGTGGGGCGACCACGCCGGTCCCTCACATTTGGTGGCAGTGGTGGGATATTTTTTTTCAACGCCATCTGAGAAACTGGAGAGACGAGGGGGAAGACGAGGACTCGGTGGACAGTGAGGACGAGGCCGAATCTGGCGACGAATGGAGCAGAGGCTGTCCCGAGGGGTTCTACTCGAGATGGAGGAGGAAGACGGCCATGGTGAGGACCAGGCATCCGGTGGAGACCCGCCTGAGGAGTCGGACCTAGCCGCAGTGCGTAGGCTCTTCGAGCGGGAGGCGTCCAAGCAGGAGCAGCGCTGGAGGAGTGTCCAGATGCAGCTGAACCAGCTCAGGGAGGACGTTGAGGCTGATCGGAGGCCTTCGTCTGCACCAGATCCAGCACCAGCTCCGGCATTGGCACATGCACCAGCACCTGCACCAGCGCCTGCACCAGCACCTGCACCAGCACCTGCACCAGCAGCGCCCGTGACCTGGCCCAGGGCGGCCATTCCCAGGCTGGAAGAGGATGACGACATTGAGCAGTACCTCATAACATTCGAGAGGTTAGCAATGACTTATCGTTGGCCAAGAGAGGATTGGGCAGTCTTTCTAGTGCCCTACCTCACCGGCAAAGCACGCAGCGCCTATGTGGCAATGAATATGGATCATGCCACTGACTATAACCGAGTGAAGGAGGCCACCCTTCACAAGTATGCAATCAACGAGGAGGTTTACCGGAGGAGGTTCCGCGAACCGGACGTCACACCTGGTGAGTCCCCCCGAGAGCTGTACACCCGCCTCAGGGATCTCTTTGAAAAGTGGATCAGGCCGGCGGATAAATCAGTCGAAGAAGTGGCAGAGGTGCTCATCCTGGAGCAGTTTCTCCGGACCCTGGCTCCAGACGTCCGAATCTGGGTGAAAGAGCACCAACCCCAGAGTGGCCAGGGCGCGGCAGAGCTGGTGGAGAACTTCATGGCGGCGCGGCGAGGCCAAAAGAGTTTCCGACAGGAGTCCTACTCTATTCCAGCGGCCCAAAGTAGGTATGGGGGTTTTGGTCATGCGGGTGGTCCAAAGACTAATGAGCCCAATAGAGTGCCTGCCCAGAAGTCGTATAGGCATGACAAGCCTAGAGTAGTGCAAGGGCAGAAGCCCGGAGGACCGGTGGTCTGCTTCTATTGCCGTGAGGAGGGTCATATTAAGCCTGATTGTCCCAAATTGAAGCCTAGACTCTCGGGCCATAGCTGTATCCCGAGATCAGGGGAGGGTGATACAGGTTTTGGGGGAAGACTGCAGACTACCACTGTCCTAGTTAATGGGAAGGAAGCCACTGCCCTGTTAGACACCGGAAGTACCCAGACACTAGTGCAGCCCCACCTAGTGAAGGCAAGGGATTTTGTGCAGGGTAGGAACCTGAGGATTCTGTGTGTTAATGGGGATGAACATGAGTACCCCACAGCTGAAGTCTACCTGGAGGTCAGAGGGCAGGCGTACCAGATGATTGTTGGTGTGGTAGAGAAGCTGAGCCATGCAGTCGTCATAGGCCAGGATATACTGGTTCTGCCAGAGCTGGTGCAGGCCAGCAAGCCAGTTAATGTGGTGGTCACCCGGTCCCAGAGCCGAGCAGGGGCTCCTGGAGAAGAGACAGAGGAGCCTGCTGAGCTAGCTACCCTAAGGGACATGCCTTTTGCAGAAGGAGAAATCGCTCCTCCTGCCAGAGTGAGGGGTAAAAAGACCCGCATGCAGGTCAAGCGGGATAGGCTAGTGGGCACGGTGGAGAGAAATGCTGAGTTACCACTTGCAGAACCAGATGCAGATTGGGGTGATATCTCAGTTAATTTTGAACAGTTACAGAGAGAGGATGAGAGTTTGCTAAAAGCTTATGACAAGGTCAGTGAAGTTGGTGAGACCTCCACAGATGTACCTCCAGCTTTGTCGGGAGAGAGCTACCGGGTAAGAGAAGGGCTGTTGTACCATCAGCCAGGAGAGGGCAGGGCAGAGCAGCTGGTTGTGCCTAAACAGCTCAGAGAACGGGTGCTAGCTATGGGTCATAAAATACATTGGTCAGGTCACTTGAGTAACGCCAAGAGCTATGAAAGGATTGCAGCCAGGTTTTATTGGCCAGGGCTCTATATCGATGTGCAGCAGTATTGCAAAACCTGTCCCGAGTGCCAGGTAACTAGCCATAGGAGAACTAGCCCTTACCCACTACAGTCACTCCCTATAATAGAGGTTCCCTTTGCCCGCATAGCAATGGACCTTGTTGGACCCCTGGAAAGGACCAAAACAGGCTACAGGTATATATTAGTTATCTGCGACTATGCTACCCGCTACCCCGAGGCCTTCCCGCTGCGCAGGATTTCAGCCCGTCCAATAGCACAGGCCCTGTTGCAACTTTTTTCGAGGGTAGGAATTCCCCAGGAGGTCCTCACTGACCAGGAAGTCAGGCTTCGCCAAGATACAGTGGGGGGAGGAGCAGGAGCGGGCGTTCCTGGACTTAAAGGGGGCGCTCTGCAAGGATCCTGTGCTCCAGAGCCCGGACTTCGAACAGCACTTCACTGTCCAGACCGACGCATCTGGTGTTGGTCTTGGGGCAGTACTGCTTCAAGGGGAGGGGGACAACATGAAGCCTGTGGCTTATGTAATCCGCAAGTTGTTCCCCAGGGAGACCAGGTATGCGGCAGTCGAGCTAGAGTGCCTAGCTGTCAAGTGGGCACTTGACACTTTGAAATACTACCTGCTGGGTACTTTACACTAGAGACTGATCACCGCGCCTTGCGGTGGTTGGGGAGCATGAAGGACTCGAATGCTCGCATCACCCGCTGGTTCTTGGCACTGCAGCCATTTCGTTTCACGGTGCAGTACCGAGCGGGAAGGCAAAATACTGTGGCAGACTTTTTGTCTCGCCATCCTGTTGGTGAAACTCCGGAGGTGGTGGGAAATGTGAGAAGGTGAAATCCTCCCCCTTCTCACATTAGAGAAATTATTATTATATTGTGTGTGAATATATTATATTGGGCTGGTGTAAGATTGGTCTTCCATCCCGGTAGGGGGCAGTATGCTAAGGGAGCTTAGGATCAGAGTATCAGGGAATAGCCCATGGGGGTGTTGATAGAAACAGCTGTTTTGTAAATATCTTTAGGTTGTGCACAGGGTGTGGGTTTATATGTATTAAGTGATTGTTTATTTAGTGTCATGTTTATTTAGTATTCACACAATGTACTTTCTGTTCAGTTATGTTGGATTGGTAGCTTTAGATAAATAATGTTCCCCAACTAATGGTCTGGCCCATACGGCCGTGATTGGTCCAATTGCCATTTCCCTATTTATGGGCTTTCTCATTTGGTGTTTGGGGCTGAGGGTAGGTGCTGGCTTGATGTGAGGCCAGTACTAGTAACGCTATGCTAGATTCATGTTAGGCTATGCTATGTTATATTTTCTTAGTTTATGTTTGCTGACGGATGCAGTCATTTCCTTTTCATTTGAAACGTTGCTCTATTTTTTGTGAATGTTTTGGAGACATTAAAACTTCACTTTTTCTTAGACCTCAGTCCATTGCCCTAATTTTTGCCCACACTCGGAATTCCCAGTTGGCCGTATCCCAGATACGTGGGGCGACCACGCCGGTCCCTCACACTTTCAATTAGGTTACTTTGATCCAAAACAAATACAGAGTCAGACTACAAGAGGCTCTATAAAACTTACAGTGAAGGGAGATTTCCAATGACTATGAACCATAACTGAAAAATATAAAGTTGACCGTTCCCTAATGTAGTGGTCTGTTTAACAAAACAGTTTTCTAGAGGGTGATTCTTTAGGGTTATTTTTTATTAAATATTATTCGATCTTCAACATGCTGAGGTTTCACCCTGTCCTCGTTCCAGTTGCTTGGTTGTCATGTTATTGAAACTAAATGTTTGCAATGTAAATGAACCAACCTGGTACTGACAGAAGAAAAGCTAGAAATCCTTTTGCTGCTAATCTTGAATTCATACTGAGTCCTCTCCTCTCTCACTCTGTGGTTCTTGGAGATATTTAAACACACTTGCAAGTAAATAATACCAGTACAAGTTCATACAAGGAGAAATACATCAGTTTTAAATATACAACAGTGTTTTTTCAGTCATTTTCATTACTATATATCCCTCTATGAATTACATTTGTAAAG
Source organism: Gadus morhua (assembly GCF_902167405.1). Lineage (NCBI taxonomy): Eukaryota > Metazoa > Chordata > Actinopteri > Gadiformes > Gadidae > Gadus > Gadus morhua. The sequence continues at coordinate 8,370,028 of NC_044070.1, forward strand.
CATTTGAACAAAGGTTAAGAAAATACAACCTCTTACAGTAGAAGTTGAAGCTGGTCTGTGGTTCCAGTTCATCATGCACTTTTGTTCATTTGACCAAAAGAAAAGAAAAAGGACTTCATCTTAATGCAGCAGAGTTAACCTGAAGCCTGGTTACTGCCTGGAACATATGATCACCTTTTAGACCACAATGAATGGTACCTAGTTCCATCATATTTTATCTTTTGCTATATTGTGTTCTCCGGATAAGTTTTCTTTTTAAACAGTAGTTTTCACATACATTATTTCCATCATCTGACCATCATTCCATTCATAAAGTAAAGAAACCCTTTATCAAAACCAAAAATACGGAAGATCCAACTAAACTAAATCCGTCGGCTTTCCTCTCACCAGAAGCTGGATGACCTTCAACACCCACATACCAGGACTAGGTCCATACTTTACCACATCAATGCAATTACACTTGGAGGCGGATTAATAAGGGTTTCTTTACTGTGACAAACTGGAAAGATACTGAAAGGATGACCCTAGATTGACCACAACTCCAGGGAGAAGAACACTCATGTGTTCACTAGTGAAATTATGATAAATCAGAACTCTAGATAAAATAATGTGTTCACTAGGAATTACAGACGGTTCCTTGGAGACATCATGTAATGGTTCCTAACAAATCCCTTCAAATGTGTTGTCTCTCCAAAACAACCCATTGCAAAGTAAAATGAGATCTCCTTTCTATCACATTAACATGATATATTTGGGCTTACTCAAGGCCATAGAGAGACTCTCAATTGTCACTCCTGAGAAATATGCATAGTTCGGTCTCGCAATGATCTTGGTGAGTTCTTCATTTTATTTCAGGTATTTCATGTCTAAGGTCTCTCAAATTTGTCTCAATACAATACCAATATTGCTGGATGCATTGCCCCAATTATACAAATCAGATGTGATGTACCAGATACGTTTTATATGATTATCAACTATGAACAACTTACAGAATCTTTAGTTAATTTCACACAGAATTCATGTAACTTAATGTAGCCTACCACATGGATCACCATCACATGCCTAAAACCTCTAAAGTATTTTGGAAATGAGCTGCAACAAAAAAGCCAGGCATAGATGTCATGTTAAAGAAAACAACTTTGGCCAATAAATTCTCAAGAGCAACCACGATTTTGTGGACAGAGTTTTCAAATATGGCACATGAAAACATGTGGCATATGTTACAGTATTGTGAAGAAAAAATTTCACTTGCAAATACATTAATTGCCAGGTTTGCACCATATTACTCAGAGGTTATGAAAAACTCAATCTGTTTTGGAATGAATGCGCTGACCAGCATGTACATCCTGGTAACCAGCAGATGGTACCGCTAAGACCTCCCCTAACAGGTGCAGTACATCCTGGTAACCAGCAGGTGGTAGCGATGAAGCAGAGCTATATCCTCAAAAGCAAGAGGCCCTGGATAACATGTGGCCTCGCTGGGGCCATCGCAAGTGGAACAGACACAATCAAGTGAATAAGTCAAATAAATCAGGTCATGAATGAGCTATAGTGGCAAGTATTCATTCCATGAAATTCATTTCCATAGGACATGCAGCCAGCGTATTGTCCTGTTAAACTAAATGGATGAGACACTCTACCTAGTACCACTATTTAAATCCTGCTGCCACATCTGTTTCAATATCTGGGGTGTTTTTTGACGGTGCTGTACAACTCTGAGGTTTCTGCCGCCTCTGTCTGGTCACTCTCTCTGAAAAGAAGACAGAACTTCAGTCACCCTGTGAATCAAACCAATTGGATTGATAAAGTCCGAAAACAAGAGTCTATTTCCTCTTTAGAAATACCAAGAGAAGCTTACCCAGGGACAGCGTTTGGTCTCTTAATGTTGACCACAGAATAAAAGACAGCATCTGCTTGGTCTGATTGGACATTAGAGCCAACCCAACAGCGAGGAACTTCCTGGTTCTCTGAACGAGAGGTATGGATGCTGGCATAGTGATGGTCATCCTGCTCTTCTATTGGTTCTCTCTGTGCTGCAGGAGCCAAGTGATTGGTCAGAGCTGAGACGTTTTCATACACAGGACCTGGTAGTGGCTATCGGGAATAAGGACAGAAGAATACATTTAGAAAACAATTTACACTTCCTACAAACAGTCCTGAAGGTCTTGCTTTCTGGTTCATCTAGAGGACATTGGTGGTGACTAGTGGTCCCATCATAAAGGCTGCTGTAAGCCTCACTCACTCACTGCAAGCTTTTCACCATCTGTTGAGCACCTAAAACCATTTTTTATCTCTGAAAAATCTTAATTTGAAAGAAAAACTAGACGTCAGTACTTCAATTCACCAATCTACCCATTCTGCTCACTGGCAGAAATCTCCCCAGATCTCATCCTAGATCTCACCCTTTAAGCAAACATGACTTTGTAAAGTTGTGACTCTTAAATCCGAGACTGATTGTTCTATGTCATGTCCTTGTCAATGAATGCATATTTCTGAGCAACACTTTGATGAGTCCGAGACAAATTTCCAAATGGGGACATTAAAGTATATTCTATTCTGTAAGGAATTAGCAAGATTAACACTTTTATTTGATGTATGAATTGGATTGGGGATACTTAGAAGTCTCAAATGGATGAATATTGAAGATTGTGTTAATTGTTAGAGATGGTTTTACCTCATGCTGCTTTTCCCCTCGCTGCCAGAGCCCTGTCACTGACCCCACTGCTATTTGATGACACCTTTCTCCTGCCAGACACCAGTCTCTATCCCTCAACTACACTTGATGAGTTGATCAAACTTTTTATGTGCATCCTCCTCCCTGTTAGACCTCTGGTCTCCAACCCCAAATATCCCTTCCCCTGTCTCAAAGCCCAACATCTTTATCTTCAACTTTGGCATAGCTATGTTTTGCATAGAAATGATACTTCATCAACAGCGTTGGCTCCTCAGTCAGTTGATAAACACAGAAAACTGATTGAACTTCACAACGGCAACTACCAAAGAGGTTGTTGTAGTTTTAAAATTTGTAAGGTCTCTTGTGAAATCATTTTGACGGCAGCGATCAGTTTCTTAAAGGTCACTTCATGAGGTTTTCTAACATTAATATGAGTTCCCCTAGCCTGACTATCGTCCCCCAGTAGCTAGAAATGGCTTTAGGTGTAAAACGAGCAATAGCTATCCTGCTCTGCCTTTGAAATAACAAAGCTCAGAGGGCGCTGATTTTCTCCCAATTCTCTGCTTTGCCTAATGAGCTACGAGGGTGCGAGTCTTTGCGTGTGTCTTTGTTATTTGGATAACTGTTCTGCTGTTGGTGTTATGGCGCATATCACGTCAGGTTCGTAGTTCGGGTTATCTCAGCCATGGTTGAGAAGGAATTTGGGGGAAAGGAAGTTTGGCTTTGACTCCCTGAAGTACATGAACCGCGACATGGAGGAGAAAGACATTGACCGTGATTGTCCCCCGCCGGAGCCCCGCTGACCAATGCCGAGGCACTGGCCAGCGGGGCAGCGCAAAGGCACCACCGCCCCGTGGCGGCGGTGGAAGTGCCCCGCGGCGGTGGTGCCCCGCGGCGGTGGCGCCCCGCGGCGGTGGCGCCTCGTGGTGGTGGTGCCCCGCGGCGGTGGTCGGCAGGCAGCAGGCAGCCGGGCTCCGGCGGGAAGCTATCACCGGCAAAAATCACGGAAAACAATCCCTTTCTCCTCCATGTGGCGGTTCAGTCTACTATGGCGGCTTGATGTGGAAGTGGAAGAACCAGAGACGTCCGAGAACCCGACGCAGTCATTTGAGGTTCAAAATATGGTCTGGGGACCACCACCGCAGGGCACCACATGGGTACTGTAATGTACAGTCTCTCGTAGCAATAGGGCTAAGGCAACAGAGATGGACAGTCACTCAGGAAACAACTAGAAGTCTCTTGTATGGCCACAGGGTCTCGGTGTGGTGTGCTGTGGCCTCAGGGTATATCCCCCGTCTTAGTAAAGGATGGGTTAGTAATAAATGGCTTCCTGTGTCTCACCTCCTCCACAGTATCTGGCCTTCCTCCCTGTCCACATGCTTTACTCGAGGCCCTCTTTCTTCTAGAGAAGAGAACAGAGAGGTGAAGGAGCAACAGGACAAATGAAGGAATGTGAAACGAGAAAGATATCTTACCTCATCCAGAGGAAGACGAGGAGGAGTACGGTGGCCAGTAAGACAGCAATGGTTGTTACAGCTACCATTGCTCGATGAGATGATGATGATGATGATGTCACTGGAACATAGTCAGTTGATTTCAAACACCGATGGCAAAATGCAACATAAATAGGCAAACGTTTAACTGTGGGCCTCAGACTATTTAAAAGGTGTGTGTTTCTTTTAAATTAGAAATTACCTTGGATTAACAAAAAGGTAGCATTATGAAGTCCGATTGCATTATGGGCTTGGCAGTAATAGTTCCCTCCATGCTCAGATGTGATATTAGTGATGGAGTAGTTCTGTCCTGATTCTCTCACTGAGTCTTCATGTTCCTTGAACCAGGTGTACTCGGCTGCTGGGTTGGCATCACTGCTGCAGCTCAGAGTCACTGAACTGCCCTCCTCTATTTCACCAGAGGGACTCACGGTCACCGAGGGGGTCTTTGGAGCGTCTGTCAAGAACACAAAATAACAATATCCATCCTTAAGTTATGAAACTGCAATAACAATAATAATGGATTGAATTTATATAGTGCTTTTTTAGACACTCAAAGATGCTTTACAGTGAAGGGGGACCTCACTAACCACCGCCAGTGTGTAGCACCCACTTGGGTATACTAGTATAATAAGTGAGTCAATGTTGTTTACAGGCAAGCAGTAATACATGAATACCAGCTCTACATTTTAAAGACAAGATATAGAAAAGGTGTTAACATATTAGTCCAATATTCAACTCACACTGGACATCCATGAGTATTGAGTTAGAGCTCAGTTGTCCATATTTGTTCTCTGCGTGACAGCGGTACGTTCCTCTGTCTTCAGGGCGGACTGAGGGGAAGGTATGAGGTTGACTTGGTTCCCAGAGCAGAGGTTGGTTGTTCTTGAACCAGGTGTACTCAGCTGCTGGGTTAGCATCACTGCTGCAGCTCAGAGTCACTGAACTGCCCTCCTCTATTTCACCAGAGGGACTTGAATTAATATATACGTGTTTAGGCCCATCTGAAGAAACAAAGGAACATGTAAAAACAGCATTGATATTAATGACATTATTATTGATCATCAAAATCACAATGTGGCAAAGTTTTGGTTAATAATCAATGCTAACACAGTTAAGCTCATTTTGTACTATGCTTTTACTCACATTTGACATCAATAGGGTGGTAGGCATATTCTTTCCCTAGCTCATTCTTAGCGTCACAGCGATACTGTCCAGAGTCTGAAGACAGGATGTTGCTAAAGACAAGCTGTGGTCCCTGGTTCATCTTTCTGGAGGGACGATCTGTATCAACCTTGAACCAGGTATAGTTAGCTGCTGGGTTGGCATCACTGCTGCAGTTCAGAGTCACTGAACTGCCCTCCTCTATTTCACCAGAGGGACTCACGGTCACTGAGGGGGTCTTTGGAGTATCTGTTAATATTTCATTAAATTAATTATACAAAATAACTGTAAATCGACATTAAGTTCTTTAGCAATAGCCTCAAAGGTTTGTTACATCTGGTATCATGTCACAGTACATGAGTTGTGATGCGGTGTGGACTTACAGAGTAGAGGAGAGCGGAGATCGTATCCTTTAACAGCACATGAGAAGCTATCGCCAGACTGAGGTTTGACCGAGTAGATCATTCCCTGTTTTATATTCTGTCCATTCCTGAACCAGATGTAGGGAGGGTCACCAGCTAGACCACACATACTGCGACACTCCAGCTTTGCCCAGGTAGGATTGGTCGGATAAGGAAAGGACACCTTCACCTGGAGGTCTGGGAATGAGAGCCAATGACAGAAATGAATAAGTAATTTTGTGTTTTGTGTGTTTAAAAAACACACAACGCAAACTACTTTTCTACAACAAACCAACCCACCCACCCAGCCTTCCCCACACACACACACACACACACACACACACACACACACACACACACACACACACACACACACACACACACACACACACACACACACACACCATAGTTTACCTGTTACAGATAACGTCACTCCAGGGTCTCCAGTATATTTCCCACCTGGTTGGTTTGTTGTGAATATAAACTTGTAGACAGCAGAGTCACTCTGTCTCAGGTTTCTGATTCTCAGGGTACATGTTCCATGACATCTGGACCTGGTACAGCTGACCTCTTCACAGCTGTATACAGCACGACCTGTATAGTCTGCATTGTGCTTCAGATCAACTGGCTGATACTTGTCTCCTTTAGTAAACCACAGTGTATTGACTGTGTTAGGGCGGTACTGTACGTAGTCAGGGTATTCATAAGTAAAACTGATGTCAACTTTTGTTCCTCTTAAGGCACAGACATTACTAGATGGGTAAGTAACTGTCCGGTCCCCCTTACCCTGAAGCCCTGTAAAAAAAACAACAACACATGGAAAAGACACAGAGGTTCACCTGATGAACAGATCATAAGATACATAAGGAGATGGAGGCTGGTGGGTGGAGATGGAAACTACAGATACATGCTGAACACTGAGCTGTGAAAGGAATATTCCAGAACATCATGTGACACTAGTGGAGTACCCATGGGGGGAATTGTTCAACCCCCCCTGAAAGACAGAAATACAAAACAATTGTAAAGGCATCTGTTAAAAGTTACATTTCATTAATTTTATAAAATACAGATTTTCGGTGCATCTACCAATAAAGTGAGGAATATGTACAATGTCCCTCAAATAGCTCAGGAACGGTTCATCTGATCTACTTCACACACTTGCCCTGCAGTTCAGCAGTTTACTCGGTCAATTTACCTGGATGCTGGATGTACAACTGACATTTTATTCTAAACATAATAAGTCGATTTTCTGTGTGTCTGTCATGGTCCGCCCCTGGTTTTCCCATTCACCTGCCACCATGATCTCCCCTAATTAACCCAACCACCTTCCCCTGTGCTCCCCTATAACAGTCCTCTCCTTTCACTCAGTCCTTGCCAGATTGTCTCTTGTTTCATTCAGAGCTTTCCCGCAACTTCTGATTGACTTTGTCTACTCCACTCTGCCTGTTAACGAACCCTCGCCTGTCTGACCACCTGCCTGCCGTCCAGTCCCTGTCGGCCTGTCTGCTCCTCTGTCCCCGTCTCCTGATCCACCTGCCTGACTTCCTGTTACCGACCCTTCGCCTGCCTGACCTCCCGCCCGACGTCGAGTCCATGTCGGTCTGTCTGCTCTCCAGTTCCCGACTCTCGATCTGCTCTTCTGCCCTCCCGTTGCCGACTCCTCGCCTGCTGACCCACTGACGATTCACTGCCCACCTGTCGGTGACTTACAGTCTGCTCTCTGCCTGGCCGATCCTGTACCAGAATAAATCCTTGAAACTGTCGTCTGTCTGTGCACTTGGGTTCTGCCTGCCCCCCCCCCCGTTACATTGTCTGCATGTCCTTCAGTTTTCTCGACAACTGTTCATTTGATCTACTTCTCAATTGGCGGGTGTATTACTTTGAACACAGGAAGTGCCGTGTCAAGGGTGAAGTGTTTTAAAGGAGCGACACTCGAAAAAGCTGTAAGCAGAAATACGAGAGCCTAAGCAATCGTTCCGTTCTGAAGAGGCCCGTTTGAACGGGCTCTGCACTCATTCATAGTAACATGTAGTTCTGTACCCTCAAAGGTCCATTACATCTGGTATCATGTCAGTGTATTGTGGAATAGACTTACACACTACAGGAGAGCGGAGATGTTCGTATCCTTCAACAGCACATGAGAAGCTCCCTTCAGACTGAATATACTCCCAGTAGTTCACTCCCTGTCCTACATTCTGTCGATTCCTGAACCAGATGTAGGGAGGGTCACCAGCTAGACCACACATACTGTGACACTTCAGCTCTGCCCAGGTAGGACTGGTAGGGTGAAGAAAGGACACCTTCACCTGGAGATCTGTGCGTAAGAACAAGTTCTACATGATCATTCTAAATTAAGATAATATTACACAAAATAACCTTTCTAGAACCAACACAGCCACACACACAAACAATAAACACAAACAAATAAACATAACACACACACACACACACACACACACACACACACACACACACACACACACACACACACACACACACACACACACACACACACACACACACCAGACTCATCATAGTTTACCTGTTACAGATACCGTCACTCCAGGGTCACCAGTATATTCCCCACCTGGTTGGTTTGTTGTGAACCTAAACTTGTAGACAGCAGAGTCACTCTGTCTCAGGTTTCTGATTCTCAGGGTACATTTTCCATGACATCTGGACCCGGTACATCTGACCTCTCCACAGCTGGATTCAACACGACCTGTATAGTCTGCATCACTTAGCAAATCAACTGGCTGATGGTTGTCTTCTTTAGTAAACCACAGTGTTGTGACTGTGTTAGGGCGGTACTGTACGTTGTCAGGGTATTCATAAGTGCAGTCGATGTCAACCATTGCTCCTCTTAAAGCACAGACATTACTAGATGAGTAAGTAACCGTCCAGTCATCATTACCCTGAAGCACTGTGGAAAAAACAAACACATCTCATTGAGAATGAACAAGACACAGAGGTTCACCTGATGATCAGATCAGAAGATACATAATGAGATGAAGGCTGGTGGGTGGAGATGGAAACTACAGATACATGCTGACCACTGAGCTGGGGTGGAGGGGGGGGGGGGGTAGTGTGTCTTATTACTAACTGAATAACACACACTAACAGTTCATGGAATAGGGTAGTGTTATGGTCTGAGCAAGGTGTGGATCCATTTGCGGAAAGAAGAGGCAGCAGGCAGCCATGTGTTTGTAAAAAAAAAATGACTTCTTCGGGGAAGTAAGTACAAACACAGTACAAAAAACTGACTTTCCGCATGAAAATAAAGGTAAGAATAGTGTCTCAAATACACTATTCTTAAAAGTCTAAACTAGGATCCAAGTTCCGGCAAAATACAACACGACAAACGAAGATACAGCAGGGAGTTTGGGGAGCAAAGGGAATGAATAGGCATTGACAACCTAAGCACTGCGGATGATTAGTCCATGATTGTATGGTGCCCGGTAAGGATACCACCGTGCTAGGATGTGGTAGAGCACCTATAGGTCGCTGCAGCCCCAATGCGTAACAGGGTAGTGGAGGCTACTGTGCTTAGTCTCTGGAGGCCTCGGCCCTAAAGTCTGTGTACTTCTTTTGTGGCAATGTGACCATAAGCTTCGTCATTACTCAGATGTAGAGACAAGGAATGTAGAGGAGAAGAGGTGAGGAGAGGAGAAGAGGAAAGGATTGGAGACATGGAGAGGAAGAGGGAATAGTGGTGAGAGAAGGAAGAGAGAGGAGTAGAGACGAGTAGAAGGAGAGGAGAGCATGAGAGAGCTAAGGAGATGGCATGCAGTGTCTACCTTATCAGTGGATCTGAATTCTAACATTGCAGCAGAATGTCTAAATCATCATTAATAGAATAAATAGGGGTAAAACAGTAGCTTTCGATATTTAACTCATTTCAAAAGAAAATGAAAAGTCGAAAATTAACTAATCTAACCCCATAATGTATATCGTTCAGGATCGTCTAGCAACCAGGAAAGTATTGTTATCTTAAAAAAAGTACCTTCAATTCAAGAGGCTGTATACAACCTGCAACAAAGTGGTATTTTACAATGACTGAAACATATAAAGTGGACCGTTCTCTGTTCTCGTGGTCTGTTTAACCAAACACAGCGTTCTAGATGGTGGTTCTTTAATGTTCTGTTTACTACTATTCTATCGTCAACATGCTGTGGTTTCACCCTCTCCTCGTTCCAGTTGCTTGGTTGTCATGTTATTGAAACAGTTATATGTTAACGATGTAAATTAACCAACCTGGTACTGATAGAAGGAAAGCTAGAAATCCTCTTGCTGCTGATCTATTCATAGTGAGTCCTCTCCTCTCTCACTATGTTGTTCTGGGAGATATTTAAACACACCTGAATAAAAAAACAAATAAACAATTAAAAACGACTTACAAGCAAAACTCTATGAATAAGATTCATTAACCATAGCAATACAAGTTACAAGTTAGTGTAGAGGAGGAAGCTGGTCTGACTTCTAGTCTGTGGTTCCAGTTCATGTAGTTAGCTGAAAAGACACCAAACAGCATTGAAAGACTTCCTTCCTCTTCACACCATGATTCACAGAAGAAGGAACAGAAGCCTGGTAACCAGGGGCGCCAAAAAGGGGGGGTAAAGGAGACGGATTCTAGGGGCCCATGATGGAGGGGGGCCCAGAGAGGCCCCTAATGATGATGAAATTATAATACAGAAATTATTATACTATTCTTTTCATGGGGCCCAAAATGCCTAGCGGCGCCCCTGCTGGTAACAACTGGGCGTATCAAAGAATCACCTTTTTAGACCACAATGAACGGTACAAAGTTGTTTCTTGTTTGAACTTCTGCTTTTTTATAATATTGTTATTATTCTTGGGTCCTTCTGCTCCTTACTCACACATACGCAGGTAGGCAGGTAAACATGTACACACACACACACACACACACACACACACACACACACACACACACACACACACACACACACACACACACACACACACACACACACACACACACACACACACACACACACACTTGCACCATGGTTTTTCATAGTTTTCCCTTTTGTCAAGTCTGTTGTGAGTCTTACTTCTCAAATGCTGTCCCCAACACTCATGTGTTCACCTTTGATTTGATGATTTTCTTTTCAAACAATACTTTCTCCTTTATTTTCACAAAGACAATTTGTATGTATCAGACCATCATACAGTAAAGCATCCTCAAAACCCTCCCTAATTTCCTCCCTCCCTCCACATTGTTCAGGGAACAAAAACGAATTTGTGGTGAATAGAAAATGTACGTCAACGTTTTCGGAGTCAAGAAGCTCCATAAGCATCTGTGGAGCAAGCGGGACAGCCAACCGGCCAGTTATATATAGTTATGCAATATATATGTCAAGCAATGAAATAAAGTCAAGAAACTACAACATCGTTTGGGGTTCCAGGTCATCATGCAGTTAGCTGAACGAAATAAATGTAAAGGACAAAGAAAAAGCATCAGAATTATCATGAAGCCTGGAAACTACTGTGTCAACAGAACATTGAACACCATGTTTCGTGCATAATAGTGTTTAATAGTTTCCCTTTGGTCATGTCAATGAGGCATGGAAGGCTGTTTTTTTATTGATAATGTAAGCATTACTTAAGATTACCTTTTTAAAACTCCAATGTGATTGGATACTTTCATATTCATGTTATCATTTGATTAATATAGCGCAATAATGGAAAAGACCATCACATGATCACCAAACTCAAAAAAATACAATTAAGAAAATGCAAAGATCCCACATTAATGATAGAGATGTAGAAAATGGCATTATACTGCACAGGAAACAAAGTGCAGTAGGATATGCAGCAAACAATCAGCCAAAGTATTGTCCAGTTTCACCTGAATGAATGAGACACTATACTGAGTCCCACTATTTAAATCCTGCTGCCGCTACTGGTTCGCACTCTGGGGTGTTGATTTGACGGCGCTTACAACTGGGAGGTTCCTCCCATCTCTGTCTGGACCTGGTCCCTGAAAGAAGACAGAGGAGATATGAACTTCAGCCTCCTTGTAAAGCAGATCCATTGGGTTGATTACATCCTTAAAGAGTCTATTTTGACCACAGAGTAAAGGACCTCATCTGTGTGGTTTGATTGGACACCGGAGCAAGCCAACCAGCGAGGGACTTCCTGGTTCTCTGAGAGAGAGGTGTGGATGATGGCAGAGTGATGGTCATCCTCAGTGGCGCCACCATGGGGTGGCGAGGGGTGGCTACTGCCACCCCAAAATGATTGTTTGCCACCCCATTTGCCACCCCTAAGACAATTTTTATTATGCATATTTATTTTAAATATATAATGTAGTCTATATTTTTTTGTATATCCCCCCCCCCCCCCCCCCCCCCCCCCCCGAGACGTTTTCATACACAGGAACAGGAAGTAGCTGATGGGGAGTGAGTACAGAAGAGAACATTTAGAAAACACTTCCATCAATCATCAATCATCTTCCATCAAGAGACCCTTGGTGCTGACTAGTGGTCCCACCATGCAGGCTGATGTAGGCCTCACTTGAAGTCCTTCCTGCAACGTTTCCTCCAACTGTTGGGCTTTTGTCCTTTAACAACATCGTCATTTGCTTCTTTAAAACCAGATTAGACATCACTCATTTCCATCTTCTCATTCTGCACACTGGCAGAAGTACCTCAAGATAATAGTTTTTCCTCCAGATCTCACCCTAGCTCTCATCCTGAATCTCAACCTTTTCACAAACAAACTTTTTTCACAAACAAACTTTGTCACGTTTCTATTCTCAGATGACCCCACCATTGTTTTGAGAGTTGGTTTTCAGAGTTGGTTGGGCCGCATTTGGGCGGGTTGGTTGGGTCCGCACGACAAAGTTTCTCTAAAGGAATATGTCGCCCAAACAGTCGTATGGTAGATCCATAGATCTGGTAGGTCAGATGGTTTTCCACGTCAGCTGAGATACGTTGCTGTCCATGATGCTGACATGGCAAATGCGGCCCAACCAACTCTGCTTTCGGATATTTTGTTTTTTTCCAATAGCCTAGGCCAGAGTCCTGCACGGGTCAATTTTTTGAGACCCGCACCCGCGATGTCCAGCACCAGATCCGCCCCATCACCCGTGATAATATCAAAATGAAATCCGCACCCGCCGAGCCCCGTGAATATTTGTCCTGTTAACCGACCCGTGCCCGCAATAAATCACACACAAGCTAAAATCATTCAAATTAATGTGCTTTATTTGTATCTTGCACTATTGGAGCACGTATAGGATACCCTCTTGCGCTCCGCCTCCACAGGGGAGACGTTCCCTCCAGGGACGATGCTCTCTCGGGGGCAACACCCTTCACTTTGACCGGCAGTGGTCTGCTTATAGGTCGGAATATGGTCGGGATGTAGCGGCCACCGATCCTTGATAGGCTGGGTACTTTATTCTTTCTTACTCACAACCGGAATCGTTCATTACTTCACTAAACTGACACGCACACTACCGCTCGCTCTCCTCGATCGTCCACTCACTTGCTGACCACACACACACACACACACACACACACACACACACACACACACACACACACACACAGCCAGTGATATGCGTAGGCCTACGAGATACTTTCTCGTAAGCACCAGATACTTTCTCGTGCTCACGAGAAACCCAAAAATAAATAAAAAATTGCCTCATTTCCCTTTACCATATTTTGTTTAGTGTTCGTTGTCCCCTTGTCAACCAGATCATTCCCTCACCTTACGTATCCTGCCTGCAATCACCTCATTTCCCTCACCTGTGTGTCCTTGTCTTCTTCCCACCTTTAAATCATTCCTGTATCAATCCCTCCCCATGCATACTAGGTCAGTTAACAGTTCAAATTTCATTAATTTAAAAAAAATCCGGCAGTTTGGATCCATTCATGAAAAATGACATGTAGTTCACACCCAAAAGGTAAAATGATACCTGGGATCATGTGGAGTGGACTTACACACTAAAGGAGAGCGGAGACGTTCATATCCTTCAAAAGCACATGAATAGCTGTCTCCAGACTGAATGTAGGCCCAGTAGTTCACTCGTTGTCCTACATTCTGCCATTCCTGAACCTGATGTATGGAGGGTCACCACAGCTGACCTCTCCACAGCTGGATTCAACACGACCTGTATAGTCTGTATCGTGTTCCAGATCAACTGGCTGATACTTGTCTCCTTTAGTAAACCTCAGTGTTCTGACTGTGTTAGGGAGGTACTGTACGTTGTCAGGGTATTCATAAGTGCAGTTGATGTCAACCATTGCTCCTCTTAAAGCGCATACATTACTAGATGAGTACGTAACTCTCCAGTCATCATTACCCTGAAGCACTGTGAAAAAACAAACACATCTCATTGAGAATGAACAAGACACAGAGGTTCACCTGATGAACAGACCAGAAGATACATAAAGAGATGGAGGCTGGTGGGTCGAGATGGAAACTACAGATACATGCTGACCACTGAGCTGTGATAGGAGCGTTCCAGAATCACAGGACACTAGTGGAGAAGCTAGGGGAGGTTTCAAATTCAACCCCCCCCCCCTGGATTCAGGAATCTAAATATAAATATAGTACATTTTTTATTTGAATCAAAAGTAAGATTGGGTTAAGTTAAAGACCTTAATTTCATAATTTGCCATTACAACAGGTCATGCCATTTATTGAAATTAGCTATGAAAACTTTATAATAAGGATATAATAATAATTCATGATATAACATTAGTTCATCCAGCAATAAGCATCCAGCAAACCGGTAATGAATTATGGTAGTTTAGGCTACTAGGCTGTGTTTAGTCTCTGTAGGCCTCTGCCCTATAGTCTATGTGCTTATTTTGTGGCAAAAACCATACGTTTTTTAAATTACTTAGATGTGGAGGCTACAATGTAGAGGAGAGGAGACAAGGATAGACAAGATTGATATACCATGTCTAAACCGTCGTTATTAGAATAAATGGGGGACAAACAGTAACTTCTGACATTTATATTTTTCAAAAGTCCAAAAATACCAAAATTAACATGTTTGCCTAATAACAAGGAAATGGCCATCAAATCCCAAAAGCAAATATATATTCTGAAAGATAATTCACACAGTATTTTGATCTAAAACCCAGTAAAGTACTTTCACTGCAAGAGGCTGTATACAACTTGCAGTGAAGTGGCATCTTTCCATGACTAATGAACCATAACTGAAGCATAGGAAGTGGACCATTCTCTATTCTCGTGGTCTGTTTAATGAAACACAGCGTTCGAGAGGGTGATTCCTTAATGTTCTGTTTACTATAATTCTATCTCCAACATGCTGTGGTTTCACCCTCTCCTCATTCCAGTTGCTTCGTTGTCATGTTATTGAAAATGCTCAACTGAATCATCACAATGTAAATAAACCTACCTGGTGCTGACAGAAGGAAAGCTAGAAATCCTCTTGCTGCTGATATTAGAGTCATAGTGTGTCCTCTCTCTCACTCTGTTATACTGGGAGATATTTAAACACACCTGCAGGTCAACAATGAAAAAGTTCATGCAAAGAAAATCTATGAAAGACGTGTTAAGAATTGAAATAAAGGTTAAGAAAATATAACCACTTACGATAGAAGGCGTGGCTGGTTTGACATCTGGTCTGCGGTTTCAGTTCATCATACACTTGTGTTCGGTTTGACAGAAAACAAGAAAAGACTTCCTCCTCACGCAGCAGAGTTAACCTGAAGCCTGGTAACTCATGGGCCTAGAACATATGATTACCTTTTAGACCACAATGAACAGGACCTTCATGTTTTATCTTTCAACGTCAGCGACGTTGCCACTGGTGCCACTTCTCATGGGCGTAGAGTCCGATCCTTGAGCCGCACATTCGTCCGCAGATGGAGCAAGGGAAAGCAGATGCCAGAAAGGTATCAGCCGCCCACTGGTGTCTCTGGCTGCGCCTCTCGGAACGTCGGCCTTGGTTGGTTTGGTGAATTTGACAAACTGCAGTAGAAAAGTTACCTGCCAGGCTGGTCTGTTGAGTGCCAGAGATTTGAGCTGTATGAGGGAAATGTTCGCTCGCTTTAGGAGGTCCCTGGTGTAGTCCTTAAAGCGCAACTTTTGCCCTCCAGAGGATCGCTTTGCGCCCATTAGTTGGCTGTAGAGGACTTGGCGGGGCAGGCGATGTTCAGGCATGCGTAAGTTTCGATCTCCCCAGGACAGGCCGAGGATCTTCTGTAGGCAGCGTACATGGAAGGCCTCTAGGTTGCTGATGTGCTGGCGGTATGGGGTCCATGACTCTGCCCCATAAAGCAGAGTGGAGAGACATAGAGCGTTGTAAACAGCGACCTTGGTACTGACCAAGGTCGAGATGGGACATGACCTCGGTTTTTTTAATGCTAACCTGTAGGCCAAAGGATTGGTACAGATCAGTTATTGTGTTGAGGGCGTGCAGCATATAGTCCGGGCTGTGAGCTAAGATGGCACAGTCATCAGCATACTGAAGCTCACAGATTTGGCGGGTCTTTGTCTTTGTGTGGGCCTGGAGCCGACGGATGTTGAAGAGGCTTCCATCAAGGCGGTATTCCACACGGACACCGTCTTCATGTCCCATTACACTGTGAAAGAGGCAGGTGATGGCAGAGAGGAGGATATTAAAGAGCACCGGATCCAAGACACAGCCTTGCTTCACCCCAACGTTTACCTTGAAAAACTCTGACTGGACTTGCTCCTGTGAGCACTCTGGCTTGCATCCCGTCATGCAGCTGCTGTAGGATGCTAAGAAACTTGGGTGGTACTCCAAATTTGCAGAGGTATTTCCAGAGCAACTCACGGTTGACCGTGTCAAAAGCTTTGCTGAGGTCGATGAAGGCTATGTAAAGGTCTTTGTGATGCTCTCGGCTCTACTCCAGCAGCTGCCTCAAGAAAAAAACCATGTCTGTCGTGGATCTGGTCTTCCGGAAACCGAACTGTGTTTCCGGAAGCACACCTTCTGAGATGTGCTCAACCAATCTGCTGATCATGATCTTGGCCAGGACTTTCCCTGCTTTCCCCGCATACTGCTCTGTCTCCCTTCGTTTATAAATGACCACGATGTTAGCATCTTTCCAGTCCTGTGCGAGAATCCCATGTTCCCAGATTTTTTGGATCAGGTGGTGCAGGCGACTCGTGAGGATGTATCCTCCGTTTTTGAAAACCTCTGCAGGGATTCCTCCAGGTCCAGCGCTTTTATTGTTCTTCAGCCCTGCAATGGCTTGCTGGATTTCTGAGTAAAGTAGTGGGATGTCCAGGTGCGTGGTTGGCGGCAGGTCTGGGAGATTATACAGAATATGTGGGTCGACAGGGCTGTTAAGGGCTGTTCTTAAGCCTGTTCTTCATCTGGAAGATGGTGTTGGTAATGACCAGCTGGTGCTCTGCACAAAGGGAGAGGAGTCTGAGCCTGTTGTGGTTCATCTTCCCCACTCCATGCTGGCCAATGACTTTACTCCATTCCAGGTGCTCCGTGCCCACTCTAGCATTGAAATCTCCCATGAGTAAAAGCATGTCCGTAGCCGGGGTTTTCTGTAATATGGCATCAAGAGCTCTGTAGAAATCCTCTTTGACGTTATGCTCGGCATCAAGCGTTGGTGCATATGCACTGATGAGGGTGGCAAAGCGTTCCTTTGCCAGGGGAATGCGCCATGTCATCAGTCGTTCATTGATGCCGATGGGGAGTTCCGGAATGCGCTGCAGCAGTTTAGACTTCACAGCAAAGCCAACCTCATGATTACGGCGAGTGCCTTCGGGGACCCCCTTCAAGAAGGTGTACCCAGCACCAACGTCTGACAGGGAGTCCTCCCCATGTAGTCTTGTCTCACTGAGACCACCAGTGCTGTCCTGCGGTGGGGCCCTTCAGGAGTTCCAGCTAGGTCCAGCAGTATGCGAATGTTCCACGAAGCAATGCTTAGCTTACTTTTATCTTTTATATTTCGACCGCGAGGGGGGATGCTCCGACAGTTGCGGCTTACCGTCCGGAGTATGGGGAGCAGGCAACTTTTGGACCACCTTTTCTAGGTCCTTCCCCATCTCAGGGGTGAGCCGTGTGGGGCTGCACAGTCGCAATGGAAGCTGCCGAAAAGACGCGCTGCTCCATCCCACAGTCTTAACGACCATCACTCCATCGCCGCCTGTGTGCATGGTTTAGCTAGATACTCCCAGCCACATCCTTGGCCTGTACCCACCACCATTCCACAACGCCACAGGACAGGCAAGAAGGTTGCGCATAGGTGAGGATTAAGGTGACGTGTGGGTGCCCAGACCTCACTCCCACCATCTACACACCTACCAGATGGACCTCCAGCGGCATGAGGGAACCCATGACAACCTTCGTCTGGCAGGAGTTGCAGGGGGCTGCCGGTGGTCCGGTCAGTTGGACTCCACCTGCTCCACCGTTGGGGTCTTCACTATTTACCCAAGCTGGGGCTATTTACCCATAACTGGGACAGCGGTTGACAGGCAACAGGGCATTTCCACTCACCGATGGGCCTGCATGCCACGTCTCTGGGGCCCACTGCTGGTCCGAGATCCTGTACAACTTAGCCTGGGACCGCAAGGGACCAGTTACCATGTGTGCCACAGGGAGGCGTGTACGAGATCTTGGCAGTGAAGAGACTATGTACCTGCTGAGGAGACTTCCGCTCCTCTTTTCGCCCCTGATAACAAAGGGCTAACCGGTGGCAGCAGCTGAAGGCAGAGAGTAGCAAGCAGCATGCAGCATGCACTAACTACAAGCACTACTACTCCAACACTACTGCACAGACGCATCACATGCCCTGTGTGTGTGTGGACACACACACACACACACACACACACACAACATAGTTATTGTTTTGTGGTAGAAATTAATGATTATATTCTATGGTAAACCATGATTATTATTAGGCCTATATATCTAATGGTAGAAAACATTTAAAGCGTCTCTGGATTCTGATCCAGGGCTTGACACGGTGCCAGGGAGTCTGGGGTAAGAGCGTATGTTGGAAGGAACCCCCCACAGGAGCAGGAAGCTACGGGGTTAATGCGTGCTGACCTCAGCCTGGTGTCCTAAATTATTTTGTTGACAATTTGGTTAGACAAATTTATGATTGATTGTGGGCGGAAACCTCAAACAAAAAACTGCTCTGTGTGTGTGAATAAAGAGGAAGCCGAGATCTGTTGACCGCCAGTGCTTTGCAAACCATTCGGCTTTGTTGTTGCTTATTTGTGGGTAGCAATAAAGTCTCTGTCAATACTTGCTCCGGACCCCTCGATTTATTTTCCTCTATCTTAAGTTAGTCGAAGTGTTTATATCTCGTTTAAATTCCACGACAGTTTCACCTTTAGTCAAGTCTGTTACTTGTGTGGCTTACCTCTCATGCTATCCCCAGGGTGTGGGACAGCACAGCTCTAGAGAGAACATCACCCACTGTGTTCCCCAGTGAACTTTTTTTATCAACAATAGTTTCAACATACATTATTCAAACAGAAGACTTTAATACAGTAAAACACCCCTCATCCCTCCCTCCCTCCATCCCACCCCATTCTTCAGGATAAACCAAACAACGATAATAACTAAAGCTGAAAACACAGAAAAACTAACCAAAGAGTGCTTTCCAAAGTTTGCTTTCCTCTCACCACATGAGTAAGCTTCTCTAGTGGTAGGCTGGATGAGTTTCAACACCCACATACCAGGACTAGTAACGTCCAAACTCAACCAGATCAATGCAATTACTGGAGGAGACACATTAATAAAGGTTTGGTTTTGGATTTACTGAAAATATAATGAAAAGATGAACTCAGATTAAACCCTTCTCTAGAGAGAAGAACACTCATGTGTTCACTAGTGAAATGATGAACTCGGAAAGAACACAACTCTAGATAAAGAACACTCATGTGTTCACTAGTGATTACCGATGGTTCCTTGGATACATCATGCTGATGGTTCCTAACAAATGACTTTAAATGTGTGGTCCCTCCCCGAAATAACAGAAATAGCCAAGGTTCAGTCTCACAGTGATCCGTCTGACTTCTCCATTTTCTTACAGGTGTCTCAGCTATCAGAACATTTTGAGAAGTACAAGCTCTCAAATTAGTCGGAATACGACAGAAACGTTTGGATGAACTACCTCAATTTTGTCTCAGTTAATCTCATACAAATATCAGTGACACGTTAACATAATCTTTTATGATACGCCTAAAGCCGTTAGGCAATTCATGCAATTGTGATGTACCAGATATATGGTTTATGCACATCTATTACATACCCAACACTTAAGTTTGTTTTGGAAATGAGCTGCAAAAACAAAGCCAGGAATAGATCTCATGTGAAAGGCCATATGGTGACCAGCATGTTGAAGTAAACTTAATGCTCTCATTAGGTTTGTTCTCAAAAAATCATTGGTTTTCTGAAAAAAAAGTTGATTCAACTGTGTGTAAGTCAGTTATGGCATTAACAGGGAAAATTTGTATTTATTCATTTTAAACGTGGAGATAAAAGTGCTTTACAGTTGGGTGAAGTCTTAAACTGATTATCGAGTGTGGATTCTAGTTTTTACAGCCAATTCTAATTACTACAGTACGTCTTGCTTCCGTCTGCTTCTCATTCAGTTGCACATTTAATAGGTGCCTTATAATGACTAATTAAGAGCCAATATGCTAATAATATGCAAGCCAAAAAGCTACTAGTCAATGGTTAATGTGGTTCCTTAATATATAGTGTTAGGTAGTTTAAGTTTTTTATGTTTTGCTTAATTCACTTATATTGTCCTTTTTTGAGGCATTGCGAGAATTTGCACCCTCTACCGGTGGTGACGGTGCCACCCTTTGAATGGCTGCTGGTTCCGCATGACTAGAAGAAGGCAGGCCAGCAGATACCATAATTTACCGCTCCGTCTGTGATCTCGACTGGCGCTCCGTCTATGAACACTCCGTTGACAAACTGTTTGTGCCTGTGAAGCCTGCTGCGGCCTTTGCCTTTGGACTTTAAAGATGAACTGCAATGAAATTTAAAGTTGAGTTGATATAACAAATGTATTGTCTGCCTTCTCATTGGTACAATAACAAAAAATGGCTGAACTTGCTAAAAGGGATACAATTGCACGGTGAAAGTGTTGTTTATGTTACGGGGCGCCGCCATGTTGGATTTCAATAATCAGCTACGTCACTGGCATGGTAACCTCTCTGGCTCTAGCAGCCATAGCAGGTAATGAGTCAGACTCTGAGGCTCGCTGAAATGGCTGCGGAAAAGCAAATAACCAGGTCTACAGGAGGATCATACTGCATTGCTGCAGTAATCAATTATATAGGGCCAAGGCAACTGGGGTAATCATACATTTCCACAGGCTACCTTTGAATAGGAAACCAGCCCTTATTACATGGCTGGCAGCCTTAAAACTGGCTAACCCTCCGATAGCCCCTGTCATGTCAGGCCCCGTCCACACAAAGCCGTAACGGGTGAAACTGTTCCGGTTTCGGAGTATCTCCGTAAAGACAGAGTCAAGCGAAACCGGGTAGATCTGTAGAAACGCTGTAGTACACATGCCAGGCCCATAAGGGGTGCTGCTTCTGCTACAGAAATCCAGAAGAAAATTAAATAAGAAGAGGCGAGCATGCGCATAAAGGCTGCCCCCCGAACCACTAACAACACAAACAAACAGTCAGTCAACAGTCTTAATAAATAATGGCTTAGCAACCCAACAAGGGACATGATCTGCTGGAGAACGATTACAAGCCTGTAATCCGCCATCATCTTTGTTGTGAGTTCTAAGACTCCGCGGGCTTAACAGTCATTGGCTAGTGGGTGGAGGGTTCGGGCGTCATCATTTACGGTTGTCGGTTTCAGGCGTCCACACGAATCCAAAACGAAACCGGGTAGATTTGAAACCACCTCCGAGGGTGGTTTCAGAAGTTTACGGTTTCGGTCAGCGGATTCGCCGGCTTCGTGTGGTCGGAAGGCCGAACCGTACAAGACCTTTGCGGTTTCGCCATGAAATCGGCTTCGTGTGGACGGGGCCTGAACGTGTTGTAGCAGAGAATGGCCTGCGGGGCAGTATGTACATTGTTAAATAAATGAATAGGCTTGAATTTAGTAGTAATATGGAGGCATATTTTTACAAAATGGATTATTTGAACATTGCTGAATAACAATCATGTATATTAAATGTATTGCAGGAGTTTAGCTTGACATTAACCAAGTTAAAGGACAATTAAATGAACCGCACCAAACATGTAGAAGTCAATGTGGGATTTTAATATATAAACAAAAACACTTGACAGAAGTTTGATACAATTTTGTAAAGGAAAGCAGAGGAAAACATTTTCCCAAATGAATCTTTTCAAAATGTCACCACCATTCCGAAAGCAAGTGAAGAGGTTTGTGTAAAAGCATTCCTCCCTGACCAGCTCTGTCCCTGACTCTAAACCCTGACTCTCAACCCTAACGCTAAACCCTCTGAGGGCAGGAAGACACGCCTTCAGTGTAAAGGTTTGAACCACAGAGAAGGAAGAAAAGAGGAAGCAGGAGAGAGTAGTGAAGTAGTGAGGTTAGTGACAGACGTGAGGGAAAGGCGTGTGGAAGCACACGGTTACACGTGGGGTCAAGAAGATCACTCCCACTGGAGGTCATTGATCCATCAGCCTCAGACTGCTGAGCTCAGCAGGTCTTCTGGAGGACGAGGCTCAGATGAACTGAGGAGACGGGACCAGCAGGATGTCAGGATCAGGGCGGGTTTAGCTCAGGTGTGTCTACCCCCGACCAAACAGGATCAGGTGAGGTTCAGCTCAGGTACGTCTGCCTGGACCAAACAAGGACATTGATTAGGTTCAATATTCAAAAGATGCAACATTATCTGAACCAAAGATAAGTCATTAAGGAGCAGGCAGGCTTTAGGGCGCCTTGCTCGAGGACGCATCACTGTATTCTGAGGACTTGAACCTGGCACCTACCTAGTCCACTATGTCCAGATAATGCAAACTTATGAGGAATCCTTGATGGTAGTGCTGGTGGTCCTCAGGATTTGCCTTCCAGATGTACGGCTTCTCCATCAGTCCTCCAGATTCCTGGTCTGGTTACAAACGTAATTTGTCTCTAATGTAAGGTAACAAACACAGTAGTAGTTTGTCTCTAATGAAAGGTAACAAACACAGTAGTAGTTGGGCTCTAATATCAGGTAACAAACACAGTAGTTGGTCTCTAATGTAAGGTAACAAACACAGTAGTAGTTTGTCTCTAATGTAAGGTCACAAACACAGGAGTAGTTGGGCTCTAATGGCGCGTAACAAAGTAGCAGTTGTAGTTTGTCTGGTAAACAACCACAATAGTATGCCGTAACTTGTACTGGACAAACTAATCCTGCGTTACAACAAGTCCACTCTGTTTATTTTAGGAAAACTTACGAAGGATCCTGGTTGGTGGAGTGATGTCGTCCTCCAGAGTCTTGGCTCCTCCATCAGCTCTCCTCAGCCAGAGTCCTGGTCTGGAACAAACAGCGCGAGTCTGGCCCTAAAGTCTGGTAACAAACATGTAGTTCGTCTTATTTTTAAGCCCTTTATTTCCAGTTTGTTTGGTTAATAGTACAAACTTACAATCCTTGTTGGTAGAGTGATGGTCATCCTCCAGATTCACGGCTCCCCTACCAGCTCGCCTCCGCTTCAGAAACACGTTCTAGTAAGAAAACACAGCGGCAGTTGGTTAACGCATGTCAAAGTAACAGCTGTATTTTGCACTTTAAGTCAACCATGTAAGTAAATACAAACTTACGAGGTATCCTTGTTGGTCGATTCCTAGTCGTCCTCCAGCGTCTCAGCTCCTCCAGCAGCTCTCCTCAGACAGAGTCCTGGTCTGGAACAAACAGCGGAAGTCTTGCTTCAACATGTGGTAAAACAGATGTAGTCGTCTGGTATATATGGTACAAACGCTGGTAGTTTGTGGTAGCAGTATTCTACGAGAAGTGGCAGTGAGGGTGATGATCACTTCAGAGTCAAGCTCCATCTACCCCACAACAGACGTCCTTCACCAGGCAGGGCCTCCACCAGCTCCTCTACAAGGCAGGGCATTCAGCACGACTCCTCCATCAGCACGGCTACTCCCATCAGCTCCTTCAGCCATGGATTCCTGGTCTGGTTGAAAACACAGTTGGTCACAGCAATAAATCACCTGAGGACGCAACACACCCCACCTCCTGCATCTGAGGTTCACTTGTAAATTGGAAGACAAATTTAAACACTTAAATTAGACAACGTCTGCAGATTGTCACGTTCAGCAATTCATCCACTACGGTCGTAGCAGCACTAGTAACATTAATCGCTCATATGAATCTTGCATAACCACCATATGAATTAACTCAAATCACAGCTTGGGACAGATTTAAAGTCATAAGATGATCAAAACCAGACCTAAACTACCGTGGATTTTAGTGTTTCAGATGAGCTTGGTGATGGTTACCCTCTGGTCCAGTGCTGCAGGCCCCTGGTCTCCAGCCTCAGTCTCCGGTCCACCCTGGCACCACAAGCCTCCGGTCCCCAGCCTCTCAGCCTCGCCTTTCAGCTACAGCAGCAGGTTTACATCAGCATTTGCCCCAAAAATAAACTTAAGTGACTCATCCGAAACCGAGTTACACAATTAATTGAACTATTATTTTATAACTCAAGGCTAGAAATGATTGACCAGACATGAGCATCCCGTTTTTGGGAATGAAGACAGAGCAGTCCACAAGTTTAAAGAAGTGGTTCAGGCCATGCATTGAAACTGACCCGAGAAGACTACTCACACACCAGAGCACTGACCTGTTCTGGGGGACTTCTGACAGGAGGTGGAGGTCTGGCTCTGGGTGAGGAGGTGGAGCTCTGGCTCTGGGTGAGGAGGCAGACACCTTGGGACAAACTACATGTTACCTTTTTAACCTTGTACAGTACTAGAGTATCTTCTACTGTAACATGTGGGAATGACGGCCATTATTTTAGCTTTGATATTATCCAGTTGCTAACTCTGCACCAAAGTTGTTCAACGTCATTCTATTGGGTAGGGTTTAACTTCTGTGGCAATTAATGACAGCAGATATTTAGAACGTACAAAAGCTGAAGTAACAAAGAACACTAAGCAGTATCGATATAAAATCAAATTTACTCAGCCATATTCAGGTGCTGGGTTCCTTGAAGAAATGTCAAATTGTCTTCCACCTTGAAATGATTTTCAGCCTTCACTGATGTCAAAAATGAGGCCGCAAGTAGAACGCCGTTCAGTACGCAGCGAGAGTCCCGTCAACGTAAAAGTACGGCGCAACCATCGGAAATTATCAACATATTGTACGACGTACGTGTCAGTATGTATTTAATATCAAACTTAAGTTGTTTAACATAGGGGCAACAATTCCAGATGGAAACCGACTGAAATATTTTCCGTTGGCAACGGCTCGAGGTTACGCAAATACAATCCAGAACGTTCCGCCAGATTCCCTTAGGGGACTCCCGTCCAACTAACTGCCAGGTGGTTTCTTATGGTTGTCAAGACTACAACGTTCTATGCTAACCATTGGGACTAAATCAAGTGACCGCACTCGGAACCTTCCACGGCGGGAAGCACAAACCGTCCGACTGGAATCCGAACATTCCGGCCGGAACCAACCAAAGAAAAAAACAGAACCAGCGCCTCACCTTGAGCTGAACGGAGGAAGATCCTGAAGTCCAGCGATGGTCTTCATTAAAAACACAGCCAACAGACTTACCTTGAGGAGATCTGTTTGTTGCTGTTGGTCATTACTACTATTCAGTGTACCTTAACATTATTATGCACCCAGTGTGTACAAGTTATATCACTCAAAACCATACGAAGAACCAAACTACCATGTACAACAACTTTAAACCTAAAATCCTGGAATCATTCAATACAAAACCGTGTCTACATTTTACAATTATCTAGATTATTCAGGGTACAAACCATACAGAGCAAATCTAAACGTTGAGCTCACAGAGAGCCGACCATAGCCCTGCAACGTCACCCTGACCGCCTCATCACCAACAGCAAATCATGCCAGCCAGCCAACACATGTACAGCTCCAGTGAGAAGTGAGCATCCGAGTGAAAAGACTGCCCATATTAAAAAGAAGCCCAATTCCTGAACTATCCAACCATCTTCATGGTTTAAAGATTTACAGACTTGACAATCCATTGTGTTCTAATCCCCTTAGTCTGCTCCCTCGTTACTTATAAAACTCTACATCGCCATCACTAGAGTGTTGCATCCTACTCATGGGGTGTGGTCTGAGTGAGCAGAGATGCATGCTGGGATACAGTGCTGACTGAAGTCTTCAGTTCTATAGAAACGCCCCTCAGGAGAAACCAAGTGTTTGAGAATCTGTCGTGACATCAGTTACATGAAATGGAATATCCTTCAAGATGGCGCCAGGATTCTCAGAGGAGAAAGGCCAAGAGGAAGATGTGTGGGTTCTTCCTCTCAGCCAGTGGACCACAACAACGGTCTTCATCAGAGTACCATGGAACACTTTGAAACATTCTCCTCTTTACATCTTGAAGCTCCAGTGAAGGTTCCCTTACCTCCTCAGCTGAAGAGCAACACTTCAGCTCGAAGAGCGCACTAGCTGGAGTTCCCGGATTGGTTCCGATTTAAGGGAACCAATCGTTCAGCTAGTCCTGTCCGAAACAAATACAGTTCAGCCTGAGAAGACGTGCAACCGAGAGCAAGACAAGATCCACAGGGCTCTCCATCAATCCAGCCAGGTAGGAAGAGCCGTCTTATTACGGGTCTGAAGGTCATCTTGAATATCCATCTAGGTCCCTTTCCAACGTCAGACTCTCCTTGTGGAATTCCTTTTGGTGTCCATCCTCCATTGACCCTGATTGGTGTAGTCCTAGTTTGAAGTCACTGATC
Organism: Gadus morhua; assembly: GCF_902167405.1. NCBI lineage: Eukaryota > Metazoa > Chordata > Actinopteri > Gadiformes > Gadidae > Gadus > Gadus morhua. The sequence continues at coordinate 8,396,629 of NC_044070.1, forward strand.
TGAACACGCCGCTAGCATCCTTTTACACTTGAGTTGGGTACTCTGCTTCCTGCCCAGTGTGTTGGATATCGCTCCGGAGCGTCGCTCAGGGCTCTTCATGTCTACTGGAGGCCCTTAAGTAAACGTGTGGCCGTCCATCAGGTATGATTTAGTTGACCATTCCAATATCCCAAGAAAATCACACAGACCCCCGTATGAACATTATCACTGTCAAAGCAAGCCGGACACACACAGAACAGGCACGTAGAACCCCATGCCAGGTGTGAGTGGGAGACACACACACAGAACCCTAGCGATACTCAAAAATCTTCCATCTCATGTCAAACCCAAACAAACACACACACCACCGAGCCATAAAAGGCCAAACAATCATGCAGGGTAAAAACCTCATGCCAAATAACATTCCATCACCCCCCCCCCCCTCACCCCCCAGCTCTCCTGCCAGGGCACCCATAACAGAACAACCAATGTCTCCAGAGACGTAAATTATGTACAACATTTTTCAGTGGCGTCCCACATTGGTGATTGATTATGCTTGGCGTCTCCAAAATGTGTCCCAGGTTGATTCAACGTCTCTGAAGTCATGTCTTTGTAGTCCAGTGGTTTGCTGAATGCAAACGGTGCAGCTTTAGTCAGCCTGAGGACAGGAAGGAGGTCATCTGTTCAGAAGACCACCCAGTGGAGGGGGGTGGCTCTTGAGGAGCAGGATCCATCTGGGGATGGCCCCAGATTAAGACCTTCTTGGAAATGAAACTGTTCCTGAGGAGTCACGATGCCTGGAGGGGACTGTTAAATGTGTTCCATGGTTCTGTGTCAGACTGAAGTTGTGTTTCAGTCGTTGAGATGAGGAGCCCCCCCCTCATCTCCCCCTGGCGTTTCTCCTTCTGAACCCCTGTCTCCATCTTTAAGAACATTCCAGTCCATGTAACTGACGTCACGACAGTTTCTCAAACACTCGGTTTCCCCTGAGGGGGCGTGTCTACAGACCTGTAGACTTCAGACAGCTCTGTATCCCAGTATGCACCTCTGCTCACTCAGACCACACCCTCATTAGTAAAAGCAACACTCACGTGAAGAAGATGCAGAGCTCAGGAGAGTAGAATGAAAGAAGACTGAAGATATCAGAACCCAACCTATTACTCCAGCTTACAACAATAACTTGGAGCCTGTAACCATTTTAACAAATCATTAAAACCAACATAAACCAAACACCTAAGTAACCCATGAACCAATAAAACATCCTTAATACTCAGGTAACAGGTTAACTCACCAGGTAGCCAAAATACATCAATGTGCCCATGAGTAATGAGAAATGAATGACTTACAGTTTGCAGTTATGCTTCATGGTTAAGTTGGGATACTCACAGAACTGCAGTTAAATATCCATGATAGACCTTTGAAGGAAGGAACAGTTTACTCATGGTCGAAATTTCAAATGAGACTTAACCACCACAATCCCCGATTTCCTTCACACATTATCAGTGATTTATATTCAACATACAAGTCCAATAGTTGTGCTTTGCCACACAATACTCACATCAGGTTCAGATGAGATGCTCCTCTTTACTTCAAAAAGTCTTTAACCGGTTCCCTTTTAAGTGAAACGCACCAGATGCTTCTCAGCTGCCTCTCGCTCCTGGTCTTCTGCCGAATGTCAGTCCTCCTGCTCCTTTTAAAATGGCTCCTCTGCCTCCGGCCAGGTGTCCCCCAATCTCGCTGATTGGGGAGAGAGTGATGCTCTTCGTCGCCACTCAGTGGGTGGCGGCGGTATACGCCGTCAATCACCCCACCTCGGACCCGCCCGGGCCGAGGTTTAAGTGGCGGGATGCCACAACACGCACACACTATAGGTATACACCATATAGATACGCACGCACCATAGTTACACAACATATAGATACACACCATAAAGATAAACACACCAAATAGACACACACCAAAGATTAACTTAACATAGATACAATCTAGATACCACCCCCCCCCACACACACACACACACACACACACACACACACACACACACACACACACACACACACACACACACACACAAAAGATACACTCCATACATTTCTGTTCACTAAATACTACTCCTCCTTCTCTCTTCTCCTTCTCCTTCTCCCCTCTAATCCTTTTCTCCTCTCCTTCCGTCTCTCTTCCACGCATATCGCATTTTTATTGCCTCTACTCAAGAGAATAGATTTGGGTGGGGATTTCTAGGTTTCATAAACATCCGGGGCTTAACCCAGAGTGAAAATGAAAATGCTGCGCGCCAAATTTATGTGTATGCTTTATTGTGCATGCAAACTTTTTCATAATGCTTTATCTAAATAAACGAAATATGCGGTTTATTATAGCTTTGAATAGCTACCTGACTGCTATGCTATCCCCAAATGTCTAAAGTTCCATTCAAGTTATTGCAAATGAATAAGTGAGGCAGACCTTACACACACACACACACACACACACACACACACACACACACACACACACACACACACACACAGATCTGACTGATAGGATAGGTTAATACACTTGAGGTGGTAAACAGGTTGTTTATGCTCTTGCCAGAAGGACTATGTCTATCTAGACTAGGCTACTTATAAATGTTTATGAATATTTTATTTTTATTTTTTTCCCAAAGATCATATTCGGGGCTAATTAAATAACATCCGAGGCTTTATCCCCGAATAAAACAGCATAGGGACGCCACTGCCTTAAGCTAACTTATTTATACACGATAGCAGACACTTTAAATAATAGTTATAATTACATGCAACTTATTTCAAATTTCAAATAGTATACTAGATACATACAAATATATATAAAGGAAAATATACGAAAATGAAATGGCTAAAGTTAGTGCAAAATTATGATATAGTCGAGTACAAACAGTCTACTCTCATTGCAGTCTTTGGAAGTTGATTCTGACTGATATACTGTTATCTTCCACAGCATGACATAACACATCTCAGGAAGTGGTGGTGCTCCACCTTGTTGGAGAATCTCCATACTGAAGGGAGATTCTGAAGCAGATTTCCTGTGAATTCCAATATTAACACAACCTTAACAATGACCTACAAAAACTATTTGTGTGCGTGTGTGTGTGTGTGTGTGTGTGTGTGTGTAGTCATTTCAGACGGTTTGCTCATTTCACGGAGGAGGGCAGAGAGATGGCAAGAGGAACCTATCTTCGCTATCCCGAGGAAGCGCAAAGTGTCCGAAATGGAGGAGACATAATATTTGTCTTTTCTTTATTTTTTATTGGTTTGTTTGAAGAGAAGAGCAGAAAATAAAATTGATAATAATGGATACCAATTCCAAGAAACATATTATTTGAATCGAAATTAAATCATATATTGGTTATTAAGCACACAATATACACCGCAAGAAAATAAAAAGGCAGACGTTTTTTGCAAAGCAAACAATTTCTGTTCCCTCTTGAGGCCGCTTTGGATGAAAGCGAATGCACAATGACAAACGTGAGTAATTAATTTGAGCACCTTGCACATGTTTCAGCGATCAAAGCAACGCTTGGAAGAATCTTTTGGGGGAAATGAGCGACAGGTAGGCCTACTATTTTATATTTGTTGTTGAAGTATTTGAATGTATCTACATCAGCAAAGAAAGAAATAATAAAATACACCATGTTTCTATGATACCTTGGGTCCAGTTAGATTTTATCAGAAAACATGATCTGTTCATGTGTTTTAATAAATTATAAAAAATAAAATGAGATTGCAGAGTGCTTTGGAAAAACCTTCAGACATCTATCATTTTTAATTAAAATGTCTTCCTTAGACGCAATCAGGCATTTCTTACTGTCTCCATGGTCAATTGACTGCTTATTGGCAGATTTTGATATGAACACGACATTGTACAGGATATATGAACACATGAAATGGGACAGAAATCTGGTGCCAAAAATCCTGAGGTGAAATCAACACATCATGACACAAGAAACAGACATTCACACGGTGTAGTAAAGTGTAAAATAATATCTGCAGGCTGATTTGATGGTGAGTTTTATTTTTGTTGTTTATGCGATTGGTATTAATATAGTCAACATAAAGATCCATTTCGCAAATCAATTAAGAATTTACTGTTTTATCTTCTCCTTAAATGTACACACATATTCCCTGTGGATGCTATGTTACGTTGCATGTTAGGGCACTTAGCATGCTAGCTAGCAGAGATTCGGACACAGAGCCTCTGATGCTCAGCCTACCCTGGGGAAGTAACAGATGAAAATATCCAAGTTCTCCGTATTTCTGTCCAACAGGAAATAAAAGGGAGGGAATGATGAGTTCTCAGGTGGCTCTGACCTTTAAGTTTGAGGTCAGCTGACATTTTCAGAAACAAAAACTCTTGTAGTTTCATGCACACAGATCTGTGTGTCTGAAACAATGACAGATGTTCTTCCAATCAGGAAGAGCAGCTGACCTTTAACCTCCGCCCCCACAGCGGAGGCCGCGCTGCATAGCCTGTCTCCTCTGCAGCATCTTGCGCTATGAAGGGGTTCCCCAGAACATCATGTAACAGCACCACCTGGTGGTCAGAAGTGGAAAATACACTACATAGAATCATGTCATGCAAGATGGTAAAAACTGATACAATCTTGATACAAAAAAACACATGAAAACATAAGAATGTATCATCTTAAAGTAGTCATTCATGCCTATTTTTTTTAATAATATTGATGAATTCAAATCACAGACCGAACTGTATGGTCAAGAAGCTTCTGAAGCGTTTTACAAACCTCTGAAAAGTCGTTGGTCTCTGCCTTCCTGGTGGCCGACTCAGCCATCCAGTTCTTCAGGACGTACCTGGGGTTCACACCTGTGGATACATTCACAGCACTTTAGAAGGGGTGACCTTGAATCTTGGCGATTCAAAACTTTGATAGGAAGACATCTGTCTTTAATAGTCGAGAAGCCGAAACTGTTGCCGGGTGACAGTGGGACATTCCAGGGAGTGATACAAAAACTCGGCTTCTAGAAGGAAAAGCCTAGAAGTTATGCAATGTTTACTTTGTGGGGCTGGCATAATGATTAGGTCTTCTGTATGCAATCTGCTGTGTTATGTTTAAACAACACAAAATTATTGAGCACTATTGAGCCGCAAAAATGTGTATGTCAAGTTAATCCATGATCAGTGGATGATGGGTCTAGCCTGATCAATCAGATTAGACGCTGAGAAATCATACTCGCGGATACTACCCGAGTTTACTCTCTTCTTTAAGCGTCTTTAAAATGGAATTTGGGGGGGGGGTTCTTGTATTTAACTTTTTCGGTAAAGAAAATCAATAGTATAATGTTACAATATAAATAAAATAATAACAGTCCTTCAACCAATCAGACCAACGATCGCAACAATCGCTTCCCTGTCGTCATTGTGTTAAACCAGCCAATAGCGCGCCAGGGGGAAAAACCAGCTTGGTGATTGGCCCTAGTAAAAGCGGATCGGAAACGGAAAGAAATGTATTGCCCTCCAGCCCCTGCTGAAGAGCGAATTCAAATCACCGCAGAACGGGCTGGGGGTACCCAGTCTAACACCGTAGCCTATCTCAACAATAACTGCATTTCATATATTTATTTTTATTTCAATATTTATACTTAAAAATAAAAAATAGAAATAAAAAATGAAGCAGAATCAATTTGTGGTGCTCAGTGTTGATTCTGTGGCGCTGCGCCACACATTGGTCTATGTATGGGAAACACTGCAGTTTCTTGAAAAATAAACCATATGTTGGGCTGAAATCGGGTGATTTGATGAACTTACTCTTCATCCGGTGCCGTCGATCCTCGTCATTATCGCCTTCCTGTCTGGAAAGACAGACCAAAAGGTCAAATCACAGAAAGTACAATCTAGACCAGCTAAACAATACGTTTGAGGAAGAGATGCAATGTTGAGAAGAGACATGACGTTGTCATGCTCACCTGGCCAGCCTGAGCAGGTACAACCTCGACCAATCAGAGAACAGCTGGTGGGACGAGAGGTCATGAAGAGCCCACGTCACCTACAGAGAGAGAGAAGGCATCAAAATCCCTGCTCGCACAGTAATGGCAATTTGGCAAGTTTAACAAAAATAATGCAACATTTTGACATGCGTTGTGTGTTAATAAAGTCTGGTGAGCCAGACAGACAGACTGGGAGAGAAACAGGTAAGCGTGAGAACGTGATTGAGGACCTGAGTGAAGCCACCGTGGTGAAGCTGCTGCACTGACGCCTCGCTGAGCTGTCTGAAGGTCATGGTGAAGTCTGACCCTGTGTCCTCCATCATCTACCTCGCAGCCAATCCGAGGAGATATACACACAAGCAGCCAATCAGAGGGTAGATATACACACAGCCAATCAGAGAGCAGATATACACACAAGCAGCCAATCAGAGAAGAGAGAGACTAATGATACAATTAATATTATACTTACACATAACCAATGGTGGTTATGCATAACACACACACACACACACACACACACACACACACACACACACACACAGTATAACCCAGTTACTTATATGAATGACAAATCCCCACACTGTAAAAAAAAGTTGTAATATAACAGAATTTTACTGTTTATTTTACAGATTTTGTCTGTATTTTTAAAATACCATTTAATTTAGAAAAAGAGACTGTTATTTTACATGTCAAATGTAAAATAACATGAAATCACTGTAACTGTGAAAACACACAATATTCCTGTTCTTTTACAAAAAAAAACTATTAGAAATCCATATATTTATTGTTAAAATACGTTCACAAATATATCGTAATTTCACAAATATTTGTCTTTTATTTAAGGGAATAAACCGTCAAATTCAGCTTTAATACTCTAAAAAAAGTAAAAACTCATTTAAAGTTACTAAGAAATTAAAAGTAAAATAACTATTTCATTATTAATGTTACTATAATTTCTTTGTTAATTGAAAATGTGTTAATTGATATAACCACATAAACTAAATGCTTTTCATCTGTTTCCTTAACCTACCACTTCAAAGCATTACATTCTGCCAATGTTTTGGATGTATGGTTACTTGACCCAGGTTATGGAAACCTTTGATAGAGTATGGATTAATTTCAGTGAGGTTGAATGTAAGTTTTTAATCCATGTATGGTGACTTGACCAAGTTATGGATGCCTTGAATAGAAATGTTACTGTTATCAAACAAACTGTATACAAAACGTTTGATTTATGTTTCTCATCAAAACATATATAAATCATGTAGAACTCTTACAGCTTTGAGGGATGTTACATCTATAAGTTTCAGTCATTTTAAGAATTAAGAAATAAGTTATGTTTTGTCTGGAACACTATGAACGCGTCATCAACCACGTGGTGAAGAAGAACGTTGCCATTTTGTGTTGAATGCGTGTGGACCTGGGGAGATATCTTTCAAGGTAATTAAATCTTACCAAATATGTCACTGTTAGAGTCAGTCACTCTAAAATACTAGTTTTAATTAATTAAGGTTAATAATTTGCTCGTAAGGTTGAGCAACATGTTTATGTCAAGGTATTTTTTGATAGTTTATACTAATGTGTTAAAGTTCGCTGTGGTTACTATTCGCTGGCGTTAGCTAGCTAGGCCTAAACAACTTCAATTTAGCTCATGACTCATTCACGAATTTAGGGAATAAAGCATGTTTTTCTATCGTGTGAAAGCGTAGTTGACTTTCCTTAGAACTATGCAGTTAATTGGTGTAATTCGCTGGGGGGAGGGGGAGTTACTAACTGCATGCTTAAGCAACTCAAAATGTTGGCGCATTTTTTGGGATATATTCACTATACCACGGTGGGGAAAGTCGTTGGTAATGTCTTTATTTGTTATGCTGCTATGCCCGGTAAAACGTAAAAACGTGTGAGTATATTAATTGGGCCAGTGAGAATTTTGATGGTCCTGTCTGTAGCCGAGGGCTCTGTAGGCGTCACGTACACGCGGCAATGGCAGCTAGCGTTTAGCATTAGGCTAATATTAGCATCGCTGGGTAGCAAAGGCATTCATAGTTTAAGCGGTTTGGTCTTTACCAGCTATACCTAGCCTTCCCCAGTCATTGTAACGGACTGGGTATTATGTAATGTTGTGTTATGTGTTTTCCTCTGTTAAAATAGTTTGTTTATTTCCATTTCACGGGGTTGAGTTGTTGGGATTCCAGAGAGTTGGTGGATATGTCATAGGCTGTAGGGTCGTGATTGGCTGAGAACCAGGAAACGTTATCGTTGTTCTGGGGAGAGAGCTAGGCTAAAGTGCGATGCTAATATTGGCCTAATGCTAAACGCTAGCTCCTATTGCCGAGTTTTCGTGACGCCTACGGAGCCCTCGGCTATAGACAGACCGTCGCCGTTCTCACTGACCCAACAGTTTATTCGATGTAGTTGCTTTTGCGTTGGCTACAGCCCACAGTAGCCTGTGTATTAATTGGGAAATAAATCGCCAGAAAACCCCAGTTCCGTCTCGTGGCATTTTTACAGAGGGACGCTACAATGTAATGTTTTCATTTCATTTTGTTGTGTTAAGAATGTATTATTTTTTAAGGTCTTGATGTCTAATTACCTTAATAGAGCCATATTAAAATGAGAAATGAGGGAGATTTTTATTTAACTGTTGTATGGAAATGTTTATTTAAGGGTAAACTTGTTCTGTAGAAACTGTTTGAATCACAAAATATTTGTTTTAGTTTTTTCTGTAGGTATAGGTAATTGGTGTTGAGACAGTTGGGTTGAGACGGGCTTCTGCTTCAAGCATTGTTCCTAAGTCTGTGTAGAAATTGTGAGTATTTAAATGCTTTATTTGATTCACTTGACTTATTTAAACTTAATAGTATTAAAATGTTGCTGTCAATTTATGACAATTAATCTTAATATTTTGGTACTGTGTGATAACATTAGCCTGCAGTAATATACTTTCCTGTGTGATTTATTAGGTCCCCATTCAACAGTTTAAAAGCACCATGAACAATGAATTGCATAAACTACAATAAAGAGTAACTGTGAAGCATGTTGACCTATTCTTTTAGGAAAGCTATATGGATGTATTTGGTTGGCTGGCCTAACATTTTTCCCTCTTTCTCTCTTTCCAGTGATATGGCAGTGTAAGGGGTGTTCCGTTGCAGTAGCTAGTAGGTCTTTACTTCTTAATCATTATAAGCTCAAGCATCCACATTTTGGGCGCACCATCCACTATCCATGTACATTTAAGACTTGGAATGCCTTAATTGTACACCAAAGTAGAGTTCATTCAACACAAGTTAGTCGGACTCCAAAAGAGTTGGTTACTTTCAGCTGTCACTTATGTAGATGTAAATGTCTATCTAATGAAAGGGAATACTTTATTAATATCAACATACATCTGAGGAGAAATGAAATTGTCTCTGACATGTTTGTTGGCTGTACTTTTCAAACCAATATTTATGGAACGTTAAGATCTGACAAACTTCTAAAGCTGTTCGAAAAACGAGGACGACAGATAGGCAAGCGTCTTGAGAGAACTTTGGCCCCCATGACTCAAGTAAGAATGAATTTTTGGGAAATAAAATACTGAATTTACAGAGAAATTTGATAGAGGAAAAAGGATTCCAAACAAATGTCTTTCTCTTCTAATCTACATGACCTAGGAAGATTACGTTGATGCAGGGCGGGAATGTGTTCTCAAGTGGCTGTGTGTGTACCTCAACGAAGACCCAGCAAATCTTGTCAGGGAGTTCGTGGTGAGTGAAGTTATTTTACCGATTTTGATATTTTTTTGAACACCAAAATGCGTAGTTAAAGGGGACCTATTATGCTTTTTCGACTTTTATGACCTATAAACGTTGTTATGATTGATAGTCATGTTTAACCATACTTCTCCGCCACCCTCCTGCCAACCCAACTCCGTTGTGATTGGTTACCTTCCTTGAGGCGTGTGCGCGGGCAGATTTGACCAGGCATATGGGGGCGTGGCAGGAGTGCCTCTACGTAGATGATTTCCCGGAAATGTGAACAAGTGAATCGCAAACGTTGTCCCAAGTGTTTAGCGCTCTGCACAGCCACCCCAGACTGTCAGCAGGGAATACGTCGAAATGCATGTACGTCATTATTTGACACTTGAGTATGGTTAAACATGACTATCAATCATTATAACAACGTTCATAGGTCATAAAAGTCAAAAAAGCATAATTGGTCCCCTTTAATGAAATAGATCTAGGCTACTGTACTGATGCAAATTACGAAACACACTTCCGTTGTGTTTAGTAACATTTATATTGGTTGCTCGACCTTAAGGTCTGGTTAGTTTAATTTTTGCTTCCATTACATGACACACAGGTGAGTGATTTATCCAAGTTAAAACTTGACTATAAAATGAACCCTCTCGTGTTTTATCGGCACAACACTATATAGACATTTTAATTTGAAACATGTACAGTCTGCATTTAAGTTTAACAAAGAGAAAAGGAGAGGCTCACAGACTACCTTAAATTATTTAAAATGAAAAAATCTTTTAAATAGCACTTTCATTATAATTCCATTGTAAATATGATTTTTGTTTTTTCTGACTCCGATTTATTTGTGATTTCACTGTTCAGGCAGAAGACGAAGCCGCCATCAAAGAATCGATTGAGGACACCACGGTGGGAATATTTGTCGTGAAAAATTATGCAACCAGTGGTCCAGAGGACGTGGGGATTGTCCTGGAAGGCCTGCAGATAATGCAAGGACTGGACAACACTGCATTAGCTGCTGCCATATTGTTTGGCCTAATGTATGTATTGAACCTCAACTACCCTCCTGAGCTAAAGAACATGTTTGAAGTGCGCCAAAAAGTTGTGATGGAGCTGGACGGCACCACGCTCTCAAAGAAAGCCCAAGTTCTCAAAAACAGACTGAGTGAGCTGTTGTCCTAACCCTGCTCATTGACTTGATTCTGGACTGTACACATGCAACTTTGCGGTTCTTTGTTCTTGTTCTTGCAGTATTTACATACAGCATGTCTACTGTATTATCAAATGAATGTTTTCTCTGGAGCTCATGCGTTCCCAAAATGTGACTCGGATTTGCTGTTTTCTCTTAAAGTAATAGAGCTGCTGAATGAGCAGTTGCCATGGACTATGTTTGCTCTGTGAATGCACTTGTCTTTTGACATGCACTCATGCAGCTTTAGTTTTTCCTTCATTCTTTTGGCAGTACTTAGATTCTTGGAAGAATTACATTTTTCGTAGTATTAATGATGTTTGTCTAGGTCTACTCATTGTTTGTTGTGCGGTGATTCATTCAAAACACTGGCAGTACTTTTTTATTTTATTATTTTATTAGAATTTTATGCAAAGTAAAAAAAAACATAATGCAACCTAACATGTTTTGGGATTTCAGTGTTAAAAATGTCTAGTGTTTTCGAAAAATGTCCAAACTATTGCTATTTGAAGGTGGAGTCAGCGATTAAGGGGAATTCTTGTTGTCAAAATCAGTGAATATCTCATGATGCACTACCTGTCCGTACTTATGTGCTATAAATCCTTTGTTAGTGCTCAGCCTCTGTAAACCAAGGACCTATGGACATGCAATTTGTAGGCAGGACAAGCATTCTCCAGAGTCAGCTCTAAGTTTTACATGCCTAACACTGGCTGTGCTATTTTATTTTATTTCATTTTAATCGACCAAAGTAATGGGATTTCAGTGTTAAATGTTGTATTGGGATTTCAAGCTTTGGGATTTCAGTGTTAAATGTAGTATTTGAAAGAAATACAATAGAAAGTTGGTTATTTGTGCCTTATTTAGTCTCATACTTACTTGAGCAGTAAGTATGAGACTAAACATTTAGTCTCATACTTTTTCAACTTTTTTTTTACATGTTTTGAAAGATGAATCACATTATTTTCTGTCCATATACTGTTATATTACATCAAATATAAATTATTTTACAACCTTTTTCCATTAAAAACCAGCTAAGAACAGCAAATTTCTGTCCATTTAATCAGTATTATTCGTAATAAAACATTTATTTACCATATTTCTAGGTAATTTCATCGTTTTAAAATGTGAATGTTTCTAATTAAACATTAAAAACAACATGAAAATAAGGCAAAATCTTGTTAAAATTACAACTTTAAACTGTTTTAAAATGTGAATGTTTCTAATTAAACATTAAAAACAACATGAAAATAAGGCAAAATCTTGTTAAAATTACAACTTTAAACTGTTTTAAAATGTGAATGTTTCTAATTAAACATTAAAAACAACATGAAAATAAGGCAAAATCTTGTTAAAATTACAACTTTAAACTGTATTTTAATTATGGAATTTAACCGTATTTTTACGAGAAAGAAATTATCTGTTATTTCACAGTATTTTTCTGGCACCCCAGCTGCCTGAATATTACCGTTTTTTTACGTTTTTTTTTTTTACAGTGCAGATCTCAACAGACTAGATAACAGTGGTCTCATACTATTTTTACTAATGTACCACCTTTCAGATATTTTTTCAGTAAAGTAACCCTTTCACCGGCACAAAACTGTTTGTGGAGGGAAAATATGAAAACAGTTTAGATTGTGCTTTACGTAGCTTCTATTCAGATTCAACTTATCATATTGAGTTGAATTATTTCCAATTTAACAAAACCAACAACAAAATTAAACTAAAACAAGGAAAAAATATCTATATTACATTTATATTAAATACCCACTGCCCTCCTTCAAATTACCTGAAGGGCTACACATACCACTACATTACAAACGCTGGCCTGGACTACACTCTGGTGCTCCTGCCATGGTCTGGTTCTCTCTTCTGCTGCTCAATACGTTCTCATCTTCTTGCTGGTAGAGTCTTACCTTAAGGAGGAAGGCTATAAGATTCCCGTCCTCCTCTTCCTCACCCAGTAGCCCCAGCTTGGCCTTGAAGAGCTGGTGAAATCTGAAACCAAATAACAACATATATAAGACAAATAACCAGTCTAAAGTTGGAATACCAAGAGCTCAAGAAGAAAGCGATCAACACAATATGTATTCATACCTCATCCGGTAAAGTCCAGCGTAGCCCTTTAACACAGCTGCAGCCCTGGGGGGACACACAGACCTCAAGTTAGACCCTTACACACTCAAAGGACAATGGTCACGCTGGTCTATCTCCTGGTATGAGAGAGTGCTGCTTTACGCTACACCATGTGGACCATAGTTGTACGTACCGCTGCTGCTGGCTGGGGGAGAGGGCGGGCTGCAGGGATTCTAGAAGCTTCTCCAGGTTGAACAGACCCACGTCAGCCTGCGCTCCGATGCTGTAGCGGCCCTCGTCGTCTGAGGTGTTGGGGACAAAATCTGTGGACACAAATTATTCTATGATGTGGCTGAAGGCCAAAAGGAACAGAATGAGAAACAGGTAGATTGACTTTAGAAAGTGCTTAGAGCTGTGTGCTACACTAAATAATAATAATAATAATAATACATTTAATTTAGAGGCGCATTTCAAGACACCCAAGGTCACCTTACAGAGCATATAGTCATCATTCAAAACTATGTAAAACAGACTAGGAATAAAAGAAAAACAGAGGTTAAACATGAAAAATAATAATAATTAATAACACTCAAAGACGCCTACAGTGAAGGGGGGACCTCACTAACCACCACCAATATGTAGCACCCACTTGGGTGATGCACGGCAGCATCACCCAAGCAGAACGCTCACTACACACCAGCTTGAGGTGGAGAGTTAGGGATGAGGTGGAGAGTGAGGGAAAAGAACATTTAAACACTATCGACCATATGTAAACACTACCGATCACATTTCAACAATATCGACCACATGTAAACACTATCGACCGCATTTAAACACTATCGACCATTTTTAAACACTATGGACCACATGTAAACCCTATCGACCACATGGAAACACTATCGCCCACATTTAAACACTATCACCCACATTTAAACACTATGGACCACACGTAAACCCTATCGACCACATTTAGACACTATCGCCCACATTTAAACACTATGGACCACATGTAAACCCTATCGACCACATGTAAACCCTTACGACCATATTTAAACACTATCGACCACATTTAAACATGTAAACCCTATCGACCACATTTAAACACTATCGACCACATTTAAACACTATCGACCACATTTAAACATGTAAACCCTATCGAGCACATTCAAACACTATCGACCACATTTAAACACTATCGACCACATTTAAACACTCTCTAAATAGCTAATTTCATAACTTCTGTTTAGGGGAGAAAGCAACAAAGGTTGCGAAATATTCACAAAACTAACAAATATGTCTCTAAAAATTTTGCAATAATAGAAAAGGTTGTTAGGCTACCACAACTATTGAAACTTAAAGAAAAAAGTCACAACCGTTTCTACCTCTACTATCTCAGTTTTGCAAAGAGCACCTAAAACAATTGACCCTTTCTATAAACAACAGCATGTCACGTTTCTAAAAGTTTAAAGGTTTTCTAAAATATATGAGAAATTGTGACACGGATCCGCAATGGCTGATGTGGTAAACTACACGGTAACCAGGAGGCCATTTTGGAGCCAGCTAGGGAAACCTGAATGTTTGTATTTACTCGGGTCGTAGGACTCCATGAAGCCAAAAGGTCCGTAGTCGATGGTGATGAGAGCAGGCTGAAGTTATCTGTGTTGCAGACCCCTGGTGGACAAACGGGGTGTTACAGGAGGTCAGGGATGAAGAACTTCATGATTAAGTACTTTGTGAAGTACCAGGTGGTACAGGCACTCACCATGTGCAAAGCCATCCACTGGGCGATCAGGTGAGCTGTTTCCCTGACAACCGTAAAATAAAATACCTTCAATGAGGGAAATATGGGGGTTGATATTTCTTTGTCTGTTTCATATGGAAGTGCTTCAGAATTTACAGTATTTTAGTCATACAATCAGGGCCGCTGACAGGTTTGGCTGGGCCCGGGACAAAATTCTCTCAATGGGCCCCCCCCCCCCCCCCCTCTCTCACTGGTAGCCTGTTCTTCCTCTATCTCACTGGTAGCCTGTTCTTCCTCTCTCTCATCCTCTTTGGTAGCCTGTTCTTCCTCTATCTCACTGGTAGCCTGTTCTTCCTCTCTCTCATCCTCTTTGGTAGCCTGTTCTTCCTCTCTCTCATCCTGTTTGGTAGCCTGTTCTTCTTCTCTCTCATCCTCTCTAGCCTCTCCTATAAAGGTGAACATATTTCGATAAAAAGGGCTATATCTAAATTAACAGGGGTCAAAATGAACCATTTAAAAAAGAACTAATTGAAAACCCCTTAATTTGACGATTTAACACAGAAAAGAATAGACTGATCAACTTGGCTAACTCTATCCCAAAGACTACAAAAGTTTAAAAATCGAAGGTTTTTTTTTTTGTTCCCAAAATTGTCAAACGCCGAAACACAACCACAGAATCCCCTTGTGCAGCTCCCAAACACATGACGTCGGGATGACAAGCCCATTTATTACGGATAAACCAAAAGGATTATTTACAACTTCAATTGAATAGGCTATGGATATGGACTGAGTGAAGTTATGGCTTTCAGAATCAAACCACAATAAAACTCACGCTATTGTATTCACTTAGAGCTCATTAACTGCACATTTCATCGACCATTTTTCACTTGACCAAGGGGAATCATGTCAAGGGTACTTTTATTTATCGCCAGACCCGCGTTTATGTCCGCTGAACTTCCAGAGAATGTTTGGGGAACAAGGCGGAGCCCATTCATCTGGCGAGTTTCAAGTTAACGGCAATCAGAAACTAAGTTACAGGCTACCCCAAAACGTCACGTTTATAACCCGTTCGTTACATCCAACTCTATCTAAATGGCAATTTCACATGTTGCCATGCCACTGGCTTATTTTAAACCATGAGCCGCGTTACACTGGCTGTAATTCAGCTGACTGGGAATGATTCTCAAATCAATTCAGCCTGATTGGAGTGCGCAGCGCGTGCCTGCCTGAAACATTTGATTTGGACATGGGCCTATTTGCGGGGTAATGTGCATATTCTAAGATTCAATTAGATATAGGCGTATGAAACACAGTGTAATAAAGCCGTTGTGGTTATCAAATTATTCAATGCCCCCTGTCTGTCTGATATTGATCTCCGTGTGACTTGCTCATGTGGTGCTGCGCTAATATGTTTGACACGCAACCTGTGCCTGTGTTACTTGACGACGGGGCTGGAGAAAGTTGGCCGTGTCTTACCTGGCTGCAGGCGCGTCGTTAGACCTGGGCATTCGGGGCTATAGCCCCGGATCTTTTGGGATCAGCCCCGGATCTCTGCCGTAAAAAAAAAAATAATAATTTAAAAAAAAACGTGTATATATATATATATATAATAATAGCTGCTTTCATACACGTAAGTACTGGCTGCTCTTTTGAATATATGCTGCATTGTTGCAGCAACATTGAAGACGATCGCGTTGACTTCTGCGGTCTGTTCTGCCTCCGTGCTGAGTGACAGCGGCCGCACTTATCCCGCCTCCTGCGAATTTACGTAATATCCCTCTCCTTGCAATGCCGGCGCTGGCACTGGCCGCGGGAGCAAGATGTTATTCAAACAAAAATGCATCAATCATTGTTTTATTCTTTCATTACACAATTTCTTTCATTCTTATAAATAAAAAAATAATATAAATACATATATAAATCTAGCCAACTTGGTGTCGCTAAACAAATTCTGGTGTTGCCATGGCAACACCCTGGCGCCCGCCACTTCTCAGAGGTCTTCTCAGGTCAAGTACAGTTATAAAATATCGTTGATAAGAGATGGATATAAGAAAATTCTTTGGGAAGAAAAGGGCAGAGCAAGAACAAGCGGTGGAGAGTGTGGCATCATCTCCCGCAACCCCTGATGAGAACACTTCGATCAGCTCAGGTAGTTGAAAAGCAGCCAGTCGATAGCTTAATTTTGATTGATTAATGCTGGTCTGGTGTTACTACCTAGTAGCTAACATAGTAGCGCCGCCTGTCTTGTCTCTCTAGTGGTCGTTCATTCTAAAACACTACAATCTTTTGAGAAGCAAATGGTTGCAGCCTCTATAGGCTTACTGTGGCGCTGATGTGAGTACTGTATGCATGCTACTCATAGAAAAAAATCGGAGAGGGTTGGGAAACAGTGGGTTGACAATCCATTCTAGCTTGGTACCTCATTTTGAAATCCCCAAAAAGGAAACTACACATAGGACTGTTCTTTCAATTTTTAATACATTGCTTTGGAGGTTTTCAATCTAACATCCCAATGGTTTGATTTTACCTAAGATAATTTCTTTTATTTTTTAAAGCATCCACAGCAGCCATAATAATGAGATTATGAGACAATGAGAATGAAGCGGCAACAGTGTGACTGTGCAGTGTGAGAGAGATGGCTTCAATGGATGACCAGGGTTTGGTGGTGGCGTTACCCAGGAAGGGCGGCTGTAGTTAACTGCAAGCAACAGAACATGAATAGTGAAGTGGAGGAAGGAGTCGAAATGAGACTTCATTAACAGATTCATTTACAGCTCAGATTTATATGCAGATAAGCTTCTTACACAACTTGCATACAGCATAAGCAAGTAACAGAAACAGTCTGGGAAGATTATTTGTTCATTATTTAAATCTACGTCCTGGCTACAGGTCGCGTGATAGCGCATATCATTTCATGCAAGCGAGTGTTTACTTCCTGGTTACAGGTCGTGCGATAGCACATATCATCTCATGCGATCTTAAAGAGAACATGACGTGAACAGTTTAGGAACGCATATTCCGGGAAAACATTAGAACTCTGAAATGCTGACTAAATATAAAGCATGTTTTTATCTGAAACATTAAACCTACACTGACAACAAGTAATAACTTAAAAATGAAACATAAAAGCAGACAACTACTTACTTGCCGTTGCCTGGCTGGGGGAAAAAGGTCCGTCGGAGCAGTGATGGCTTCTTGACATCGGGTAGGTGCATGCAGGCTATATAGGCTATTCTAATGTCTCATTTTTGCTGATGGTGCTGATAGGCGACCTATGTGTTGGGGGCGCCCTTAATTAATTAATCAATTAATTCATTCATCAATTAAGATACCGTAGCACGAAGGAGTCAGGATGGTGCTCCCCCCCGGGCTTAAGCCCCGGATGTTTTCAATTGCTAACGACGCGCCTGCCTGGCTGTGCTGCACAGCTGCCTTTACTGGTACCTGCAGCATCACCTGAGTCTTTTCTGAAATATTTATAAAGAGATCCCCTCAGGCTTTCGGCTTCTTCCTCTCTTTTTCGCCTTTCTTTTTTTTTCCAGGGCTCCTGACTTGTGCATGTTGAATCAACTCGCGCACTGACCACTAATGGAATGATGTCGTCTTTTTTCTTCTCCAAAGACCAAACCATTTTGGCATAGGGGTGATAGGGGGCTATTGGCCGTTTTTTCAAGGGCAATGAAGGCAAACAATCTAGGAGTCATTAATTGAACGCAAATAAAGCACTTTTCTTCTCTAAATCAACACATTTTGAAGTATACATACAATAATTAATCCCAACTTCATGGGGGTCCAGTTATGGGTCCCCCCCATTCCAGGGCCAGTCCAGGGCCCGGGACAACGTACCCGTTTGTCCCCCCCTGTCGTTGGGCCTGCATACAATCAAATAGTTACAGCACTGTACATACACAACCCAGTCTCACAGAAATACGTGACATTGTCACGTAATTTAATCTATTCATTCGTGGTCTGGGACACGTAATTTCAATTTTTTCGTGCCAAAAGCACAAATTTCTAACAATATGACAGCTTTTGGCCACCCAATTTTTCTACTTTCACCTTTGATTCTGGGAAATTGTGACAATTCACAGATATATTCAATGCAGGTGCGCTGCTCTGTAGGCAAACCGCAATCGAAAAAAGGTATCTGCTTCATTCTTTTTCGAATGAGTTAGAAATTTGTGCTTTTGGCACGAAAAAATTGAAATTACATGTCCCAGATCACGAATGAATAGATTAAATGACGTGACGTGACAGTTTCACATATTTCCGTGAGACTGGGTTGACATACAAGGGAATCCGATGCGGAACCAGGATCATGCTAGTCTGAGCTCTACAGCCTCTGAAGACCACAACACAAACCACATCTTACCTTGATGGACAAAGACACCCAGAAACTTCCATACCTCAGCTTAAAGATAGCTTTGTGTGTGCGAGTAAGTTGAAACATTTAAATCTTTTGGGACCTTGGACTGTACCTCTCTCTTTAGTCTTTCCTCACGTTTCCGTCATAGAACTGATCTCTCCAAACCGACTGCTCATTCACCACCAGACTACCAAGACACAAGAACACAAAAATACATTTCATTACACAATTTTAATCGTGTTATGAAAGTATTGAGGGGGGGCTTATCATATTGAGCTTTATGTGAAAGTTGTAGAAGAAGTTTATATAATTTATATGAGTTAATTAATTTACTAGAAAAGTGTTTACAATGTTTAGTCAATTAATCATTTACATATTTATGGTACACAATTATTATTTACATATTTACATATAACACAGTCAGGATATTCTGTTGAATCTGCCTCTCTGATTCCCTCAAATTTACCTCAGTCTAAGTTCTAGCTCCTGATTGGTTAGTTCAGTCACGTGAGGGGTCCGAACAAGGAAGTGGAGTTGTTGTGAGTTGTGAAGAAAAGTAAAGTACCGCTTGAGAAAGTCATCCGTCTCCATCATGCTGTTTATTCTCATAAAGAGTGATCCACCACCACATAACGAACCCTCACGTTACACAAGCATGGATGGGCTCATTGTGGAACTGGGGAGTGGTTTCATCATGAATATACAATGTGGGTCGGCCCACTTAGTTTATTTTTATGTTGGATTATGTTAGATATATTCACATTGCTTTGCAAAAGTACCAAATAGTGCATGAATAGTATTGTAACAATGGCTGTCCTACTTCCACAACCTTTGCATTCGCCAAAAGTCACAATTTAATAGAAATCAAGAACATCAATAACTTTATACACATGCTCTAAGCAAAGGCAATTTATTCAGAATCAGTTGAGCAATGTTCTGTTTGGGTCCCACAAAGAGTTGTTGTACAATTTTGTTTTATTAAAATGGGGAAAAAGATAATGAACAGGGGCAATCCTCTGTAAATATAATATTTTTTTAGTGCAGCCAGGAGACGGCAAGGAAGGTTAGCTAACCAACCCAGACAGGTATTGTCCAATAAAGGGACACTGTGTAATATTTTAAATCATTTATTACCTAAAATCAACGTATTAATTCTTAAATAATTTGTGTAAAATTATCTCTGCCAAAAATCTCACTTATCCTCCTGAGCGAAGGATAATTAATATGCAGTTACATAGGACGAGTAAGCTTCATGGAGGCTTCCATGTTCTTCCGGTCTATGAACTGCCGAGAGGGACAAAAAGCACTATGTGGTACAGGAAATGCAAACGCATTTTCACTGAGCCAGGGTGAATGATGACTGAAATAATTCACTATCTTGCTTGAGGAGTAATTACTCAATACATCATTAGCTTACACTAATGATTCAATGCAGTTTGAAAGTTGTTTGAAATAACAAACCTCATCACCACTCGAAAGACTCGATGAGGTAGTATTGGACACAGTCTTGACACAGCTTCTTGGCACATACTGCCCACCGTAGTTTTTGAACAAGCGAGCACTATTAGTTTGAATGCAATATACAATTGTACCACTAGATGGGAGTAATTTTTACACAGTGTCCCTTTAAGATCTCTCCTCACAGTTGCAGTACATCCAGGTAAACAGCAGGTGGTACCGTTTAAGACATCCCCACACAGATGCAGTACATTCTGGTAACCAGCAGCTGGTATCGTTAAGACAACCCCTCACAGGTGCAGTACATCCTGGTAACCAGCAGGTGGTAGCGATGAAGCAGAGCTATATCCAAAAGAGCAAGAGGCCTTGGATAAGACGTGGCCTCACTGGGGCCATCACAAGTGGAACGTAAACAATCTAGTAAATAAGTCAAATAAAATCAAGATTCATCAGATCATGTAACAGTCCAGGTAATTAAGCACCATAGGATATGCAGATGAACAGATGAAAATTAGCTATTTGCTAACTCTGGCACATAACATTTTGAGTGTAAACTAAAAATGTCAATTGATGTGCACTGTCACTTTTAAAAAAACAAATAAACAAAAATAAATGCAGCAAGCATATTGTCCTGTTTAACTAAATGGATGAGTCACTTAGACCACTTTGACGGTGCTGTACAACTCTGAGGTTTCTGCCGCCTCTGTCTGGTCACTCTCTCTAAAAAGAAGAAAGCAGATCCATTTATCGATCCATTGGGTTGATAAAGTCCCAAAATGTAGATGATATTATCTCTTTAGAAATACCAAGAGAAGCTTACCCAGGACCAGCGTTTAGTCTCTTAATGTTGACCACAGAATAAAAGACTGCTTGGTGTGATTGGACATTAGAGCCAACCCAACAGCGAGGGACTTCCTGGTTCTCTGAGCGAGAGGTGTGGATGCTGGCATAGGTATGGTCATCCTGCTCTTCTATTGGTTCTCTCTGTGCTGCAGGAGCCAATCGATTGGTCAGAGCTGAAACGTTTTCATACAGAGGACCTGGTAGTGGCTATCGGGGAGTGAAGAAAGAAGAGATAATTTAGAAAACACTTTACATTTCCTGAAGACAGTCATCTAGAGACCCTTGGTCGTGAATAGTGGTCTCACCATGCAGGCTGCATGTAGGCCTCACTAACTTACTGCAAGCTTTCCTCTATCTGTACAGCTGCTAAAACATTTTTTATCTCCGAACTTGATTTGCTTCTTTAAAGCAAATTTAGACATCTGTACTTAAATTCAACAAACTTCTCATTCTGTTCGCTGGCAGAAGTCTCCCCAGATCCCAGATTTTCCTCTCACCCTTTGTGATCTCACCCTTGATCTCACCCTAGATCCCACCCTAGATCCCACCCTAGATCGCCCGCTTTTAGCAAACATGACAAGTTGTGCGGTTTCACCTCATGCTGTATTCCCCTCCCTGCCAGAGCCCTATTTCTGGCCCCACTGCTAGTTGATGACACATTTCCCCTGCCAGACACCGTCTCTATCCCTCCACCACACTTGAGGAGCTAATTAAACAATTCATGTGTATCACCTTCATCCTCATCTCCTCCTCTTCCCTGCTAGACCTCTGTCTTAAACCCCAAATATCCCTTCCCTTGTCTCACAGACCCAACATCTTTATCTTCAGCTTTGGCATAGCTTTCAGTTGAATTGCTCCTCATTCAGTCAGTTGATAAACCCTGACCACTGATTGAACTTCACAATGGTGGCGACTACCAAAGAGATTGTTGGAGTTTTCACATTTGTATACAGATCTCTAGGTAAGATCGACCCTCGTCCTGATGAAACATTAGAAACGCCCAGTGAGGTACACTCTCTTGTAAAATCATTATTACAGAAGCAATCAGTTTCTTAACAGTTCTAACATTCATTCTGTCTGGGAGGTCTGTAGCATATCCCCACTAAAATGGCCTTTGTTTTAAGCTGAAAAATGTCATTATAATCAACATTATCTCCAGTTCAGAAATGTCCAAATCAGGCCGAGGGTTCAACTTCAGATTGTTCTTTATGAAAATACCGATACTGAAATGTACAGTCTCTCGTAGCGACAGGACTGGAGCAACAGAGATGGCAAATTACTCAGGAAACAACTAGAAGTCTCTTGTGTGGTCTTGTGTTGTGGCCTCAGGGAATTTCCACAGTGTGTCTTGATAAAGGCTGGGTTAGTAATAAATGGCTTCCTGTGTCTCACCTCCTCTACGGTATCTGGCCTTCCTCTCTGTCCACCTGCTTTACTGTAGACCCTCTTTCTTCTGGATAAGAGAACAGAGAGGTGAAGAAGCAACAGGACAAATAAAGGAATGTGAAACGAGAAAGAGAGAGACAATATCTCACCTCATCCAGAGTAAGACGAGGAGGAGTATGGTGGCCAGTAGGACAACAATGGTTGTTACAGCTACCATTGCTGGATGTGATGATGAGGATGATGATGAGGATGATGATGATGATGGTGATGTCACTGGAACATAGTCAGTTGATTAAAAACACTGATGGCAAAATGCATCATAAATAGGCCAATTTTTAACTGTGTGCCTCTGACTATGTAAAAGGTGTGTGTTTCTTTTAAATTGGCAATTACCTTTAATTATCAAAAATGTGGAGTTATGATGTCCGATTGCATTATGTGCTTGGCAGTAATAGTTTCCTCCAAGCTCAGATGTGATATTAGTGATGGAGTAGTTCTGTCCTGATGCTTTCACTGAGTCTTCATGTTCCCTGAACCAGGTGTAGGTAGCTGCTGGGTTGGCATCACTGCTGCAGCTCAGAGTCACTGAACTGCCCTCCTCTATTTCACCAGAGGGACTCACGGTCACTGAGGGGGTCTTTGGATGAACTGCAATGCCAGGGAGTCATAGTTGTTTACAGGAAAGCAGTTATACATGAATACCAGCTCTAAATTTAAAGAGAAGATATACCAATTTTTTTACATATTAATCAGATTGTCAACTCACATGTAACATTTAAGAACAACGAGTTAGAGCTCAAATGTCCATATTGGTTCCCTGCGTGACAACGGTACGTTCCTCTGTCTTCAGGGCGGACTGAGGGGAAGGTATGAGGTTGACTTGGTCCCCAGAGCAGAGGTTGGTTGTTCTTGAACCAGGTGTACTCAGCTGCTGGGTTGGCATCACTGCTGCAGCTCAGAGTCACCGAACTGCCCTCCTCTATTTCACCAGAGGGACTTGATGACAAAAATGTGTGTTTAGGCCCATCTGGAGATACATAGAAACATGTAACAACAGCATTTATATTCATGACAGTATTAATGATATTAAAAATCACATTGTGGCAAAGTTTGGGTTCATAATTAATGCTAACACAGTTAAGACAATTCTCTATTGTGTTTTACTCACATTTAACACCAATAGTGTTGTCGACATATCTTTTCCCTATCGTATTCTGAGCCTCACAGCGATACTGTCCAGAGTCTGAAGACACAATGTAGCTAAAGACGAGTAGTGGTCCCTGGTTCATCTTTCTGGAGGAACGATCTGTATCAACCTTGAACCAGGTGTACTCAGCTGCTGGGTTGGCATCACTGCTGCAGCTCAGAATCACTGAACTGCCCTCCTCTATTTCACCAGAGGGACTCACGGTCACTGAGGGGGTCTTTGGAGCGTCTGTTATGAATACAAAATAACAATGTCCATCCTAAAGTTACGAAACCGTGTTTAGCAGCAACTGATATGCCAGGATGATAAGTGTGTCATTGCAGGCATGAAGTAATACATGAATATATCAGTTCTACATTTTAAAGACCACATATAGAAATTATGTAAACATATTAGACAGATATTCAACTCACACTGGACATCCATGAATATCGAGTTAGAGCTCAGTTGTCCATATTGGTTCTCTGCTTGACAGCGGTACGTTCCTCTGTCTTCAGGGCGGACTGAGGGGAAGGTATGACGTTGACTTGGTCCCCAGAGCAGAGGTTGGTTGTCCTTAAACCAGGTGTACTCAGCTTCTGGGTTGGCATCACTGCTGCAGCTCAGAGTCACTGAACGGCCCTCCTTTATTTTACCAGAGGGTCTCACGGTCACTGAGGGGGTCTTTGGAGCGTCTGTTATGAACACAAAATCTCACGACTTGAGACACAAAGAAACATGTAAAAACAGCATGTACATTTATATTCATGACAGTGTTAATGACAATGAAAATCACAAAGTGGAGAAGTTTGGGTTAATCATAAATGTTGAAAAATTTAAGCTCATTTTTTTGCGTATTTTCTTTACTCACATTTAACATCAATAGTGTTGTCAACATATCTTTTCCCTATCGTATTCTGAGCCTCACAGCGATACTGTCCAGACTCTGAAGACACGATGTAGCTAAAGACGAGTTGTGGTCCCTGGTTCTTCTTTCTGGGAGAACGACCTCTATTAACCTTGAACCAGGTGTAGGTAGCTGCTGGGTTGGCATCACTGCTGCAGCTCAGAGTCACTGAACTGCCCTCCTCTATTTCACCAGAGGGACTCAGGGTCACTGAGGGGGTCTTTGGAGCGTCTGTCATAAATACAAAATCATCAATGTCCATCCTAAAGTTATGAAACCGTATTTAGCAGCAACTGATATGCCAGGATGATAAATGTGTCATTACAGGCATGCAGTAATACATGAATATATCAGTTCTACATTTTAAAGACCAGATATAGAAATTATGTAAACATATTATACAGATTTTAACTCACACTGGACATCCATGAATATCGAGTTAGAGCTCAGTTGTCCATATTGGTTCTCTGCGTGACAGCGGTACGTTCCTCTGTCTTCAGGGCGGACTGAGGGGAAGGTATGAGGTTGACTTGGTCCCCAGAGCAGAGTTTGGTTGTCCTTGAACCAGGTGTAGGTAGCTGCTGGGTTGGCATCACTGCTGCAGCTCAGAGTCACTGAACTGCCCTCCTCTATTTCACCAGAGGGACTCACGGTCACTGAGGGGGTCTTTGGAGCGTCTGTCATGAATACAAAATCATCAATGTTCTTCCTGAAGTTTTGAAGCCGTGTTTAGTATTAAGTAAGGTGCCAGTG
>NC_044070.1:8424727-8509872 GCF_902167405.1 Gadus morhua
TGGAAACTACAGATACCCCCCACCTCCCTGCAATGCATATTGTATTACACTACACAAACTGAATAACACACACTAACAGTTAAAGATCTCATGGCATGATAATTTCACTTCTGAGGTATTCTAACATTAATATGAGTTCCCCTAGTCTACCTATGCTCCCCCAGTAGCTAGAAATGTTGTTGGGTGTAAAATGAGCACTAGGCATTCTCTTCCGCCTTTTCCCTGTATGTCGTCACAAGGGGAGAAGCCACCTCCCCCTTCTCTGTCTTGCAAGCCCAGAGAATTTGGCCACGAGACACGACCGTGCGAGCGCCACATGTGTTTGTGTGTGTGATTACACACACTGTAACGCAAGTGTTGTACATTTCTTTGTTATTTGGATTACCGTTCTGCTGTTGATGTTATGGCGCATAACACGTCGGTTCTTTGCCGTCTCTGGTATTTCCACAACGAGACTGTAGTGGGGGTTATCTCAGCCATGGTTGAGAAGGAATTGGGAGAAAGGAACTTTGGATTTGACTCCCTTGACTCCCTGAAGTACCCCGACATGGAGGAGAAAGGGATTGTGGCCAGCGATTGTCTCCCGCTCGAGCCCCGCTTCCCGCTCCCCGCTCCCGCTGCCGAGGAACCACCGCCACGGTGCTGCCCGCTGCAGGAGGCGGTGGTGCCTAAGCGCTGCCCGCTGCCGAAACGGTGGTCCCTCGGCAGCGAGAAGAGGGGCTCAAGCGGGAATCAATCGCGGGCAACAATCTCTTTCTCCTCCATGTCGTGGTTCAGTCTACTTCAGATTGATGTGGACGTGGAAGAACCAGAGACGTCGCAGAACCCGACGCAGTCGTTTGAG
Organism: Gadus morhua; assembly: GCF_902167405.1. Taxonomy (NCBI): domain Eukaryota; kingdom Metazoa; phylum Chordata; class Actinopteri; order Gadiformes; family Gadidae; genus Gadus; species Gadus morhua. The sequence continues at coordinate 8,425,572 of NC_044070.1, forward strand.
ATTCATAATATCGTCTGGAGGCGCACAGCTTTTGGTCGTGATAATATGTATTATATGATATAGATATCTATGTATAATATAAAGATGTAGAGTTTCAGATATAGAGCTTCAGGAAACCCACCGGTGCACCCGGAGTGTTCTAGAATATCACAGAACACGCTGTATGCGCCTCGCCATTGCGATACATCCACTGTAAACAGAGCGCATGGTACCGTGGCCGCAAGCTGCTCAGGGCCACACCCCCACCCTCCTCCATGACCCACCTCTCTCCTCCTCTTTGCATTAAAGCTACAGACACCAAAACAGCGCGTTTGGGGACAGCTCAATGTGCGACTGGCTCGTTGTGGCTGTAACTCTGCCTCACGGCTGAATGTCGGGAACGTCTTCAAATACTGTGTTTGGGGCCCACTAATATCTATATTAAAGCACCCATAAAGTAGCATGCCATGGGACCTTTAATGAATTATGGTAGTGTAGGGTACTGTGTTTAGTGGCCATAGGCCTCGGCCCTGTAGTGCTTCTGTTGGAGCAATGTGACTAAAAGCTTTGTAATTACTTAGATGTGAAGACAAGGAATGTAGAGGAGAGGAGGTGAGGAGAGGAGTCAAGGAGAGGAAGTGGGAATAGTGCAGAGGAGCCAAGTATGGCGGGAAGAAGAGTGGAGACAGGGAACATATAGGAGTAGAGACAAGGAGGAGGAGAGAATAGGAGACAAAGAGAGGAGTGGAGACAAGGAGAGGAGAATAGCAGAGAGGAGAGGAGAGAGGAGAGGAGAGAAGAGCAGGAGGGCGGCGAGGAGATGGCATGCAGTGTGTTAACTATTACTGGATCAAAATCTAACATTGCAGCAGATTCCATGTCTTAATCATCATTAATAGAATAAATGGGAGGAAAACAGTAGCTTTTGACTTTCATGTTTTTTCAAAAAGCAGAAAAGAAACTCAATTAACCCTCTGATGATGTGAATAGTTCAGGATTGTCTCGCAACCAGGAAATGGCCAACAGACCTCAAATGACTGATGAACCCTAACGGAAATATATAAAGTGGACCTTTAGCGGACCGTATTCTAGTGGTCTGTTTAACCATACGTTCTAGAGGGTGATTCTTTAATGTTATATTTATTATTCTTCTATCTACATCATGCTGTGGTTTCACCCTCTCCTCGTTCCAGTTGCTTGGTCGTCTTGTTATTGAAACATTTCAACTAAATGTTAACAATTTAAATGAACCAACCTGGTACTGACAGAAGAAATGCTAGAAATCCTCTTGCTGCTGATCTTAAATCCATAGTGAGGCCTCTCCTCTTTCACTCAGTTGTTCTGGGAGGTATTTGAACACTCCTGAAGGTAGAACATAAAATAAAATATTTCATACTATGAGTAATGCATCAGTTTTTAAGGCTTTTTAAAATGATGAATTACTCTATGAATTACATTTGTTAAGCATTGAAATAAAGTTAAGAAAATAAAAATTCTAACTGTAGCGCAGAAAGCTGGTCTGACATCTAGTCTGTGGTTCCAGTTCATGCAGTTAGCTGAACAGACACCACAAAGTATTGAAAGACTTCCTTCCTCTTCACACTATGATTTGCAGAAAAAAGGAACAGAAGCCGGAGAACTACTGTGTCTGGTAACCCTTCCTTTTACAGTCCCCTATTTACTAGGTATTTACCTGGTAAATATATGGTAAATATAGTATATTATTGGGTAATTACCACTGGTAATAAGAAGGTAAATACAGAAGAAATACAGCTTAAGTACTAAGAAAAACCTCCACTAATACCCATCAACTCAACTAAGTACCGTGTAGTTGTAACTGTTTTACGATGGTAATAACTCAGATATAATTGTGTAGATCCCAGGAAAGTAGGCAACCAATTCTTAGAAACAACTCTTCTTGTACCCATCAATTCAAGTTACAATTGTAGTTCTCCAAGGTTTATGTTGGTAACAGCCCAGGTTTAATTATTTACTATCTAGAAATTAACATAGTACTTCCCAATAAATTACTATTTCTTATTTAGTTATTGTTCATAGCTGCTGATGTTTGAAGGACGCTCGGCTGTTTCCAGGTGGGGCTGAGCAGCGCGGACTGTATTCCAGTGCTGTTGCGGTCACAGTGATGTTCTTATCCTTAATCATTATTCCATAAGGTGTAACGTGTGTGGTATGTACTCCAGACCACTGCACGTCAACACCAGTCCAGTTGCAGAGATTGTTGAGATCAGGCCAGTCAGATCTAACCCAAAACCGGTGACATGAGTTTGCCGTTTACTTTCTTACGGAAGAATAGAAAGTTGGGTTCCAGATAAATTAGCTTTTGTACACGTCTTTAATTATATCTGGGTACACTTGGGGCAGGTGTATTTCCTCCAGAGCCCTTATCATGATGTTACGTGGGAGAGTTCTGAATGCGTCAAAAAAACGTTATTGAATTTTGCACTCTCATGTTTGAAATCATCTATAGCCGTTTTTAAACAAAACACATGTTCATTCATCCCTTGCCCCTCTATAGGCCTTTTTGCTTATTGGACAAGATGTTTGCATCCACCAGCCAGGGAAGGATACGTCTAAGAACGCATTTCATGAACACTTTGTAAATTGTTGGTAGAAGGGTAATATCCCTCCAAGTGCTGGGGTCATTCGGCACATTATTGTTCGTGGGTATTCTATGAATTAGTGCTCCTTGCCATGATTCAGGAACACGTCTGTTAATGAGACAAGTGCTGAAGATCGGTAATAGTGTTTCTTTCCAAATGCACACAAACACACACACACACACACACACACACACAAAACCAGACTCACACCCATTAATCTTCTGCCCTGCTGATCCTAACGCACACACCTTGAGGCAGCTGAACAGACACACACTCTACCACACACACACACACACACACACACACACACACACACACACACACACACACACACACACACACACACACACACACACACACACACACACGTGTCATGTCTGGTTACTTGAGTCTTACTTCTCAGAGGGTTGCTATCCCCAAGATGTGGGACAGCACAACTCTAGAGAACAACACCCATGTGTTGCTCAGTGAATGATAATCTTCCTTTTAACAATCGTTTCTTTCTTTATTTTTTTACAGACAATTTCCATCATCGGACCATCATACAGTAAAACCATCCTCCATCCCTCCCTCCATCTCTCCCTCTCCACATTAAAAAAAAACACTGAAAATACAACAACCAGAAGAGCAGGAGCACGAGTGCTTTCCGAATCAGTTATGATATTGTTGGGAAAAAATCAGATACAATGCATGCATGCTTCTTTATTGACTTCTTAAACAGCAGGTAAGTCAGGATGACAGCATTGAATCGGAGTGAAACTAGAAAAGAAAAATACAAAAAATGCTGTGATGGATTTCTATGAAATAACAGGTAAGTATATGATGGTACAGTTGTCTTACAGGCTCAAACACATTACGCTGCTACTTTTTTACAAACTTAGAAAACATATCAGCAAACTCGTCAATATAAATCAATATAACTTGTTAAACATGTAAAGAATGTGTAACACTTAGTCATTGCTTTCTGAGGGATACACACAAAGGATTACTCAAGGATTAACAGCCATGAGGTGATACAAACACGCCATCATGTCTTCTCTCGTTGTGTTTACACTGTTACTTCCTGCTTCCTGTTACTAGGTTGCTTTCAAAATAAAGGCTCCACAATACCTTTGCAACAATAAAACGTTTCAACAGTAACTTTCAGTGTCTTTTAATATAAAAACTATTCAGGGCAGAACACTCCCCGTCTGGCAATTACTGATGCCAATTAAAACTTAACTTTCCTAACTTGACCTTTGACTTTCCTTTGCCAGGAGTAAGACCACATCTGAGATAGGCCTTAAGAATGTCTTAATTTTGTCTTGCGATGTTGTCCTGACCTCGACTTTGCGGACCTTCCCATCACCACTTGGACTGGTAGAAGTGACCAAACCCATTGGCCATTCATTGCGTTGTGATTGGCTCTGTTTAAGTAGCACAATGTCTCCAACTTCCAGGTTTCGACATGCCGTGTGCCACTTACGTCTTGGTTGAAGGGTGTGGAGGTACTCATTTCTCCATCGGGTCCAAAACTCATTCACAAGTGCCTGCACTTGTTTCCACTGACACTTGAAGAGATCCTTTTCATCAAAACTGCCGGCTGGAGCAGGCACACCTGGTTTCTGGGTCAAGAGCATAGCAGGAGTCAGCAGCATTGGTGAGGAAGGATCAGAAGAGACAGGGACTAATGGTCTGGCATTGATTATCGCCGACACCTCTGCCATTAGAGCACAGAGCACTTCGTGAGTCAGGTGAGTATGTTTAGTTTGCAGGAACATGGAATCAAGTATCCTCCGGGTTACGCCAATCATGCGCTCCCACACGCCTCCCATGTGAGATGCGTGCGGGGGGTTGAATTCCCATGTACAACCATTCTCATGTAGGTACCTCAATGTGTTGGTTTGACTTGGATCATCTGGTCTCATGCCTAGTTCTGAACTGGCTCCAACAAAGTTTGTACCTCGATCCGACCTCAGTTGTTTCGCTGGTCCTCTTAAGGCAAAAAACCTTCGCAGGGCATTGATGCAACTGGCTGCATCCATGGACTGTATGACTTCCACATGCACAGCTCTAGTGCTCATGCATGTGAAAAGTATGGCCCACCGCTTACTCTGAGCTGCGCCACCTCTAGTGCGTCGGGTGACCACCTCCCAGGGACCAAAAACGTCTAATCCCACATATGTGAATGGTGGTGACAAGCTTAGACGCTCTGGAGGGAGGTCAGCCATATTTGGACCTCAAGTTTTCCTCTCAGCTTGCGGCAGGTGACACAGCTATGAAGGACTGAACTTATCAGCCTCTTACCAGCAACAATCCACAGGCCTGCAGCTCTTATTGCACCTTCAGTGAATTGCCGTCCTTTGTGTTCCACCTTTGTGTGGTAATGATTCACCAGTAATGTTGTAACATGACTTTGTTTTGGGAGAATGATTGGATTTTTCACCTCTGGTTCAATTGATGCAGATCTCAGACGTCCCCCAATTCGTAAGAGACCATCACACATGAAGGGATCAAGGTTCAAGATTGCACTTGATCTCGAAATTGCTCTGTTCTCTTGTAGTGCAGTGTACTCTTCTGTATAAGTGTCTCTTTGTACAGACTTGAGTATGGCCAGCTTGGCTGCTGCCAGTTCCTCTGGGCTACGTGGCTTATTGCACTGATGCCATCTTTTGCATGTAGTCGGTGAGTCAGACCTGTATGAATGAGTTTGATGGATCAAGAAGGAAACTGCTCTCAGCAAAGACTCCCAAGTGGAGAAGCGCTGGAAACGTCCTGAGGTAAGTTTACATTCACTTATGCGAGTAGCAAAAGTGGTCAGCTGAGGTCTCACATCTGCATCTGTTTCAGGATCCACCAGCTTAAAGGACTCATTTGTTTCGGCCAGAAGTGGTTTGTGAAGGAACTCTGGCCCTGTAAACCACATACTGTTGGTGAGCTGTGACGCGGGCACAGACCTGGTGGTCAGATCAGCTGGGTTTTGATCCGTAGGCACATGATGCCACTGTTGGGGAGAGGTTGTCCTGCGTATCCGGTGAACACGATTGTGTACATACACAAAGAATCGCTTAGAGTTATTGTGTATGTAGCCGAGGACAACTTTGCTGTCACAGTAAAACCTCACTGCGTCTGGCTTGTGGTCAAGCTCGTCGAGGATCAGTTCAGCCATCTCGACAGCCAGCACAGTGCCACATACTTCGAGGCGAGGGATGGTGGGCTCTGGTTGAGGGGCTAGCTTTGCTTTCCCGAGCACAGTGATTCTTTCCATGTTTCCCACTTGTTTAACTTGTCTGCAGGAAGTTCAGTGTCCCATTCATGAACGTCAGCAGAAAGTTCTCTGAGCAGTGCTCGGCCCCTGATGGTCACTGGTGCGACCAAGCCCAATGGGTCAAAGAGGCTATTGACGGTGGATAGCACTCCACGGCGGGTGAACGGCTTGTCGTTGACTGCAACTCTGAATGTGAAAGTGTCAGAGTCTATGTTCCAGCACAAACCAAGGCTTCTTTGTACTGGAAGCACTTCTTCATCAAGGCCCAAGTCTTTTAGGCCCGCAGCCAGTTCTCCAGGTGTGAAAGCTTGCAACACTGTTAGAGGCGATTTTATGCAGTTTAAGATTTGATTCTGTCAGTGAAGCTTGAGTGCGCTTGAGCAGATCAATGGCTTCGGCTTCAGTTGGGAGGGAGATGAGCCCATCATCCACATAAAAGTGTCGCTCAACAAAGTGGCGAGAGTCAGAGCCGTACTTCTGTTCACCTTCCTGGGCAGCTCTACGAAGGCCATATATAGCTACTGCAGGTGAAGGGCTGTTTCCAAACACATGGACTCGCATTCTATACTCTGCCACCTCCTTACTAAGATCGTTATCCTTGTGCCAGAGGAACCTTAAGTAATTTCTGTGGTCTTCCCTCACCAAAAAACCATAGAACATCTGTTGGATGTCAGCGGTTAGGGCAACAAGCGCCTTTCTGAACCTGAGCAGTACTCCAAGGAGGGAGTTGTTCATGTCGGGGCCTGAAAGCAAGACGTTGTTTAGGGAGATGCCACATTCTTGTGCACTCGAGTCGAACACAACCCGTATCTGACCCGGCTTTTGGGGGTGATACACCCCAAAAATGGGTAAGTACCAACACTCTGCATTCTCGGGGACAGGGGGAGCTTCCTCAGCGTGTCCATTTTCAAAGAGCTTCTCCATAAAGGCAACAAACTGTTCTTTCATTTCAGAATTTTTGTTCAGTGTACGTTGCAAGGAGTGGAGGCGAGAGAGGGCATGAGCTCGGTTACTTGGAAGGCGTGGTCTGGGTGACCTGAATGGTAAGGGACCAATCCAGCTGTTCTTCTCATCTCTCTGGAGCTCTTCCTGCATGATCTCCAGAATTGTTTCATCCTCGAAAGGCAAAGCAGGTTTGTCATCATTCTCTGTTCTCCTGAACACACTGCATCCAAGTTTTTCTTCGGCAGGCACACTGATGGCAGAATAGCTGGACTGTTGGGTAGAAAGGCCGTGCCTGTGCTCCCCGCCGTAGCTCGCTTTTTCTTTAACACAGATGTGTTTCTGACAGTGTGTTAGAAAAGATGGACGTCCATTTTGCAGGACGTTGGTCTTAAAGACAGCTACAGTGGGCTTGTGAGCACTGTCAATGCAGACCTCCCCCACTATCACCCACCCTAAATCCAAACGCTGGGCAAAAGGTGCATTGTGTGGCCCATTGATTTGCTGTCTCACCTTGTGAACACGTATGAGGTCCCGTCCTAGGAAGATCAGGATCTGCGCTTCAGGATCAGGCTTTGGGATGTGAGGTGCCACAGGTCTTAAGTGAGCATGGGAAAGAGCAACCTCTGGTGAGGGGATTTCTGAACGATTGGTCATGATCTCATTACATTCAATGAGTGGCGGTAAATCTAAACACACTTCACAATTCATTGCTTCTATCTGAAAACCAACTGCCTTCCTTCCAGTCATTTCAATGGTACCAGCACAGGTTCTCATCAAGTAGGGTGCCTCGGATGCCAAAGAGCTGGAAAAACTCAGCTCTAGCCAGGGAGCGATTGCTTTGGTCGTCAAGGATAGCATACATCTTGACTGAGCGTTCCTTTTGTCCCTGTGGGAAAACTTGCACCAAGCATATCTTTGCGCAAGATCGTGCTGGGAGGCCTTCTCCACATACCTCAGTGCACCTTGAAGTTACTTCTGGAGGTTGGTTGTTTTGCGGCTCTATGTCTGGCTCAGTCGCAGGTGACACTGCTGGTGAGAGGCTAGCGTCTGGATGCATGGCCGTGCAGTGTCGGTCACTCTCACACTCATTACATTTCAGCTCCACAGGACATTCTCTGGCCATGTGAGTAGCAGAGCAGCACCTAAAACATCGTCTGTGATCTTTCAGCAAATCTCTGCGCTCTGTCAGCGGCTTCATTTGAAAGGCTGCATTTTTCCAGAGGATGAGCTTTATTGTGAAGTGGACAGTATTTAGCTGGATCCCACCTACTTTTCTTATCCATCTCTGCTCTATACGTCGAGCTTGAGCCTGCTGTAACTGACACGTCTGTCTTATGGACAGATATAGCCGCCTTCACACCATCATGCTTTGCTGTGGGCCTTTCATTATGGTAATGGGTACGGCTGCTGTTCATCAAGACAAAGCTGGGATAATTTCTGGCCTTTGCCTCACTGCTGACAAAGTCGGCAAAGAAAGAGAACGGGGGATAACAAACTCTGTGATGTTCTTTATACCTTGACCCAGTAGACAGCCATTTTTCTTGTAAGTTTGGTGGCAACTTTTCAACGATGGGGTTAATGCCCCGAGGTGTGTCAAGGTAACTGAGTCCAGATAAGTACCCGTCTTCTTTAGCTGAGAGCAGCTCCATGAGCAGGTCACTAAGTTCTCTTAGTTTAATGTTCTCCTTTGAAATAAGACGAGGAAAATTATCCAGCCGCCTGAATAGAGCACTCTCTATCACTTCAGGGTTGGCATAGCACTCTCCGAGTCTTGTCCAAGACAGCCGAAGCGCCGCTTGAGGGTTGGTGACGTGTACTGCTCGAATTCTTTTAACATGTTCAGATGATTCCCTTCCCAGCCATTTTACCAGTAGATCTAACTCTTCACTAGCTGATAGGTCTAAGTCCTGAGTGGCGTTAAAGAAGGAGGACTGCCATGCTCTGAAGCTCTCAGGCTGATCATCAAATTTAGTAAGACCTGTTGTTATTAACTCCCTGCGAGCCAGATATTTAGCAAAGTCTATCATGTTAGAAGATGGAGTAATAGCAGAGCCCTGTGCGTTGTACCTAGGAGAATGGTCTGAATAATGGCTTGGGTGCTCAGGCGGATGTGTCTTGTGCACAGGTGTTGATACGTACTGTCTTGACGTTGTGGGCGAGCCATCATGGTTGTAGGCGGGACCTGATTCAGGGACCTCCTGCCTTGTCAGTGGCTGTGTCTCTGTGATATGGGGAGGGGGCGGTGTGTCTGAGGCAGGTGTGTTTGGATTGAAGCTGACCTGAGCCTGATGTTACAAATATGCTTCTGTTCGCTGTCGAATTGACTGTGGTGAGACGTCACTCCTGACGACGCTGTGCATGTCCTCACATTCTTTTCTTGCTGCAGCCTCTAAAACTTCAGCCTCTGCGTTGGCGGCAGCAGCTTCTTTTTCCAGTTCTAGTGCTTCTAGGTTTGCTTCTAGTGTAGCCTTTTCCAAATCTAACTTGGCTTTCTGTTTCTTCAATTCCAACTCTTTTTGTTCTAATGTGACTCTGGTGCGTGCGGCTTCAGCTGCAGCTCTGGCCTTAGCAGCGGCACTAGCCACTGAGCACTTGGAAGAAGATGTGCCCTTGGAGCTGGGCTCTGATGATGCTTTTTCATCCTTTTGTGTTGTCTGGGCTTCCATAACTGTGGCAGATGAATCCTTCTGACAGTATGACTTTTCACTGTACTGTTCTCTCTATGTGTTTTACTTCCAAAGTGTTAACATAGATAAACAGCCAGCCAAACTCCTTTTCAAGAGCCAGGAAGTGAGCGTGCATGCTCCTTTATTGACTTCTTAAACAGCAGGTAAGTCAGGATGACAGCATTGAATCGGAGTGAAACTAGAAAAGAAAGATACAAAAAATGCTGTGATGGATTTCTATGAAATAACAGGTAAGTATATGATGGTACAGTTGTCTTACAGGCTCAAACACGTTACGCTGCTACTTTTTTACAAACTTAGAAAACATATGAGCAAACTCGTCAATATAAATCAATATAACTTGTTAAACATGTAAAGAATGTGTAACACTTACAGTCATTGCTTTCTGAGGGATACACACAAAGAATTACGCAAGGATTAACAGCCATGAGGTGATACAAACACGCCATCATGTCTTCTCTCGTTGTGTTTACACTGTTACTTCCTGCTTCCTGTTACTAGGTTGCTTTCAAAATAAAGGCTCCACAATACCTTTGCAACAATAAAACGTTTCAACAGTAACTTTAAGTGTCTTTTAATATAAAACCTATTCAGGGCAGAACACTTACTAAACAGACATCTTTTCAAAGTGATGGTGGGACCAGAGTAGAACGAATTGCATTGCTCTTAATCACAGCTAGAGTCTCAAAGGCCTTCACTTGCCCACATTATAGGATTCTAAATACTGCCTAAACCTATTAAACTCATATCTAAACATCTACATAATGTAGAAGTGTGTGTTACGACTAGACCTACCTCAGGAGAACGTGACAATAGATGGAGTCAACCCATTAAAAGTAGTCATTTATTAAAAAAGCGTTGAAATCAAAAAATATCAGAATGAGGCATGAAAAACATTTTTTTGTTAATGTAAGCATCACATAAGGTCAAAGGTCAAATGAGATTGGATACTTTCATTTTCACGTTGATTGATTACCGTAATATATATACAATTGATTAATATAGCACAGTAATGGTAATGACATCACAGGATCACCCTACTGAAATATTACCATTAATAAAATGCAAAGATCCCATATTTATGATAGAGAAGTAGAAAACAGTAGAAAACAGCCTTGGGATGTTCAGCAGACAATCAGCTATCCTATTGTCCTGTTTCAACTGGATGAATCAGACACTATACTCAGTAACACTATTTAAATCCTACTGCCGCTACTGGTTCACACTCTGGGGTGTTTATTTGACGGTGCTTACAACTCTGAGGTTCCTCCCATCTCCGTCTGGTCCTGGTCCCTGAAAGAAGACAGAGGAGTTATGAACTTCAGTCTCCCTGTAAAGCAGAGCCATTAAGTTACAAAACATAGAGTCTATGTTGACCACAGAGTACAGGACCTCATCTGTGTGATCTGATTGGACACAGGAGCAAGCCAATCAGTGAGGCACTTACTGGTTGTCTGAGGAAGAGGTGTGGATGATGGCACAGTGATGGCCATCCTGTGCATTCAGGATTAGGACTGATCCATATGCCGGCATAGGCCTGATCAATTGTGTTTTAATATCTTTAGCATTCATATTATTTCAGTCTATTCTTTTCATAGGCTACTCTGCTGTCGGCCTTGATGGGGAGATATTTTAACCCTTTTTAACCCCATTTTCCTGCGACATTCCTGCGTCTCCCCCTCCTGCATAGCCCGTTTCAGCACCGTGTCAGTGGACAGATACAATCCTACGAACGTCGTGAGTGCAGTGTTCATGTTAAGAGGAGTTTCAGGAAACGCACCAAAGGAATTCACGATGGTTCGCAAGATCCATCGTGAGAATGATTGTAGGAGCGAAGATCCATCGTTATTGGGAAACGAGGCCCAGGCTTGGCATGCACAATCATTATGGCACTGAATAAAGGCTATAAGCAACAGTTCTCTAACTCTTAGTTACATGATTGAGAGTGGCAACAGAAGGCTAACCAGGTCACCAGATATAAATTGTCCATTGTCGCTACAAGATAAGGGACATTAGGTTTGGATGTGATGCTACTTCTTCCAGGATCTTACTCTTGCAAGTTCCTTTAACTTTTGCTTCAAATGGATTCTGTTGTGCCATGATGTAGAGACAGCTGTAGAGGCCAGTTCCTTCTCTAGTGTGTCCTGAATCTTACTGAATCCTTACCTGTTACCAGTAAGGCTTCCGCATAAAGAAGCAACTTGCAGTCAACTGCCCTATCATAACATTGACATGAATCAAATACAAAACAGGGCCAAGGATTTATCCCAGGGGGACCCCACAAGTCAACTATCTGGCCACTGATACAATCCCTCTGACCTGGCCCACCATCATCTATCCGTCAAATACCATTTAAACCTTTCTATTGATGTGTTCCTTTGCCATGAACATTTTACGTTCATTAACAAAATGGTGTTGTTAATGATTTCTAAGGTTCTTTACTGATCGTTAATCTTGCAAGTTTTTTAAATGTCTAAAATATCACCAGTAATCCATGTAGCTGTCTTCTGTTTTTAATCATTTTGTATCAATGGAGTTAATGTATCAAGAACTAACCAGAAAATATTTGAAGATAACCCATGGTATATCTACATTGTCACAATTTAGTTCACCTGACCAATCCTGCTCCCTTTATGTGTGAATAAATCACACTTTTGTGGAACGCTTCATGAAACACATAATGCACATATAGGATTTGACGTAAGAAAAAGAAAATAGCTTAGCTTGTGATCCCTAATGCCCATGTTTAAAGCGCCTGACATTTACCCGATACAATCATAAAATCTATAAATGATGCTCTATTCCATTGGTTCTCAAACTGTGTTACACGTACAACGAGTGGAACGCGTGCGCTATTCAGTGGTACGCAAAGGAATTCATTCTGTGTGTCTTAGTAGAGGATGAGTTAGTAATAAAAGGCCTCCTGTGTCTCACCTCCTCCACAGTATCTGGCCTTCCTCCCTGTCCACACGCTTTACTGGAGGCCCTCTTTCTTCTTGAAAAGAGAACAGAGAGATGAAGAAGCAACAGGAGAAGTGAAGGAATGGAAAACAAGATAGAGAGAATGTATCACCTCATCCAGAGGAATACAAGGAGGAGTACGGTGGCCAGTAGGACAACAATGCCTCTCACAGCTACTGTTGTTGTCCATGATGATGTCGTCAGTGCAACATCAGTCGATTTCAAACCCTGAATAAAAACTACAACATAAATGGGCCAATGTTTAACTGTGTGCCTGTGTTGAATGTGTGTGTGTGTGTGTGTGTGTGTGTGTGTGTGTGTGTGTGTGTGTGTGTGTGTGTGTGTGTGTGTGTTTTCAAAATGACCAATTACCTTTAATTAACAGAAAGGTGGAATTATGAAATCCGATTGCATTATGGGCTTGGCAGTAATAGTTTCCTCCGAGATCAGATGTGATATTAGTGATGGTGTAGTTCTGTCCTGATCCTTTCACTGAGTCTTCATGTTCCTTGAACCAGGTGTAATTAGCAACTTTGTTGGCATCACTGCTGCAGCTCAGAGTCACTGAACTGCCCTCCTCTATTTCACCAGAGGGACTCACGGTCACCGAGGGGGTATTTGGATCATCTGTTTTGAACACAAAATAACAATATCCATCCTTAAGTTATGAAACCGTGTTTAGCAACAACTGCAATTTCAGGGAAACATAGTTGTTTACAGGCAAGCAGTTATACATGAATACCAGCCCTAAATTTAAAGAGAAGATATGCCAAGTTTTTTACAGATTAATCAGATTGTCAACTCACATGTAACATTTAAGAACATTGAGTTAGAGCTCAAATGTCCATATTTGTTCTCTGCGTGACAGCGGTACGTTCCTCTGTCTTCAGGGCGGACTGAAGGGAAGGTATGACGTTGACTTGGTCCCCAGAGCAGAGGTTGGTTGTTCTTGAACCAGGTGTACTCAGCTGCTGGGTTAGCATCACTGCTGCAGCTCAGAGTCACTGAACTGCCCTCCTCTATTTCACCAGAGGGACTTGATGACCAAAATGTGTGTTTAGGCCCATCTGGAGACACATAGAAACATATAACAACAGCATTTATATTCATGACAGTATTAATGATATTAAAAATCACATTGTGGCAAAGTTTGGGTTCATAATTAATGCTAACAAGTTAAGACAATTCTCTATTGTGTTTTACTCACATTTAACACCAATAGTGTTGTCGACAGATCTTTTCCCTAACGTATTCTGAGCCTCACAGCGATACTGTCCAGAGTCTGAAGACACGATGTAGCTAAAGACGAGTTGTGGTCCCTGGTTCTTCTTTCTGGAGGAACGATCTGTATTAACCTTGAACCAGGTGTACTTAGCTGCTGGGTTGGCATCACTGCTGCAGCTCAGAGTCACTGAACTGCCCTCCTTTATTTCACCAGAGGGACTCACGGTCACTGAGGGGGTCTTTGGAGCGTCTGTCATGAACACAAAATCTCACGACTTGAGACACAAAGAAACATGTAAAAACAGCTTGCAAATTTGTATTCATGACAGTGTTAATGTAATGATAATGAAAATGATTACATTAGTGAAGAAGTTTGGGTTAACCATAAATGTTGACATGCTGTATTTAAGCTCATTTTATTGTGTGTTTTATTTACTCACGTTTAACATCAACAGACTTGGTGAATGATTTTTTCCCCAGCTTATTCGTAGCGTCACAGCGATATTGTCCAGAGTCTGAAGACCAGATGTAGCTAATGATGAGCTGTGGTCCCTGGTACATGTGGCTAGAGTAACGATCAGTAGTATCCCTGAACCAGGTGTACTTAGCTGTTGGGTTGGCATCACTGCTGCAGCTCAGAGTCACTGAACTGCCCTCCTTTATTTCACCAGAGGGCCTCACGGTCACTGAGGGGGTCTTTGGAGCATCTGTTATGCATGAACACAAAATCTCACGACTTGACACAAAGAAACATGTAAAAACAACATGTACATTTATATTCATGACAGTGTTAATGACAATGAAAATCACAAAGTGGAGAAGTTTGGGTTAATCATAAATGTTGAAAAATGTAAGCTAATTTTTTTGCGTATTTTCTTTACTCACATTTAACATCAATAGTGTTGTCAACATATCTTTTCCCTATCGTATTCTGAGCCTCACAGCGATACTGTCCAGAGTCTGAAGACACGATGTAGCTAAAGACGAGTTGTGGCCCCTGGTTCATCTTTCTGGGAGAACGATCTGTATTAACCTTGAACCAGGTGTACTCAGCTGCTGGGTTGGCATCACTGCTGCAGCTCAGAGTCACTGATCTGCCCTCCTTTATTTCACCAGAGGGACTCACGGTCACTGAGGGGGTCTTTGGAGCGTCTGTCATGAATACAAAATAACAATGTCCATCCTAAAGTTATGAAACCGTGTTTAGCAGCAACTGATATGCCAGGATGATAAGTGTGTCATTGCAGGCATGAAGTAATACATGAATATATCAGTTCTACATTTTAAAGACCAGATGTAGAAATTATGTAAACATATTATACAGATTTTAACTCACACTGGACATCCATGATTATCGAGTTAGAGCTCAGTTGTCCATATTTGTTCTCTGCTTGACAGCGGTACGTTCCTCTGTCTTCAGGGCGGACTGAGGGGAAGGTATGAGGTTGACTTGGTCCCCAGAGCAGACGTTGGTTGTTCTTGAACCAGGTGTACTCAGCTGCTGGGTTGGCATCACTGCTGCAGCTCAGAGTCACTGAACTGCCCTCCTCTATTTCACCAGAGGGACTCACGGTCACTGAGGGGGTCTTTGGAGCGTCTGTCATGAATACAAAATCATCAATGTTCTTCCTGAAGTTATGAAGCCATGTTTAGTATTAAGTAAGGTGCCATGTTACAGAATATTTTTTTTACTAATAAAACACTACTACATATTTACTGCCCATCTGGAGACACATAGAAACATGTACAACAGCACGTACATTTATAATCATGACAGTATTAATGATAATAAAAATGTTCATGGATTTATTATAAAATGAACTTAATGAATACTAATGTGGACCAGATTCAACTATTTATTTTATAACATCTGTAATATGATGTTAAATATATGTTGTACTCACATTTCACGGTTATATAGATCAACTCAGATTTTGTCCTTAGCTCACTCTGAACTAGACAGTAGTACTGTCCAGAGTCTGAGGACAGGATGCTTCTAAAGGCGAGCTGTGGTCCCTGCTTCATCTCTCTGGAGCTATAGTCTGAACTAACACTGAACCAGGTGTACTCAGCTGCTGGGTTAGCATCACTGCTGCAGCTCAGAGTCACTGAACTGCCCTCCTCTATTTCACCAGAGGGACTCACGGTCACTGAGGGGGTCTTTGGAGCATCTGTTAACAGTTACATTTCATTAATCATATTCATTAATCATTAATACCGGCAGATTGAGTCCTTTTAACGATAAAGCGAGGAATGTATGTATGTATTTATGTATGTGTGTATGTGTGTGTGTGTGTGTGTGTGTGTGTGTGTGTGTGTGTGCGTGTGTGCGTGTGTGTGTGTGTGTGTGTGTGTGTGTGTGTGTGTGTGTGTGTATGTATGTATGTATGTATGTATGTATGTATGTATGTATGTATGTATGTATGTATGTATGTATGTATGCATGTATGTATGTATGCATGTATGCATGTATGCATGTATGTATGTATGTATGTATGCATGCATACATGCATGCATGTATGTATGTATGTATATATATATTTACATTTAGGGCATTTAGAAGACGCTTTTATCCAAAGCGACTTACAATACATTTGTCATAAGAAGTGAACCAATATATCCGTGTCGGTACAGTAAAGATGTTCATAGAACCAAGTGCAAGTACTAACAATCGCTAGGCTAACAGATTCCCTGTATACAGCAGTGATAGCAGCTACTACAGAAGCTACACATAAGTATGACCTCTGTATATCTCTAGGACTGTTCATCTGATCTACTTCATGCTTGCCGTGCGTATTGCTGAGATCTGAGGATGTGCAGTGTTGACTTATTTGGACACACAACACGTTCAACATTAACATACTTTGAACTAAACTGTGCAGCAGTGGGGCGGGGCTTCAGGGCTCTGCAGTGGACTTGGTCACTGTACTTGGATGCTGGATACACAACCGTTATATTAGTCTAACAATAACTAGAAGTGTCTCTGTATGTCTGAATGTCCTTTATCAACTTCTCTTGTCGCGGGCGTGTTACTGAGAACACAGGAAGTGCCGTGTCGAGGGTGAAGTATTTTAAAGGAGTGACGTTTGATAAAGCTGCTAGCAGCAACACAGGAGGCCAAGCGATCGGCCCGTTCAGCAGAGGCTCCTTTTGAACGGGCTCTGCACTGGTTCATGGTAACATGTAGTACTGTACCCTAAAGGGTCCATTACATCTGGTATCATGTCAGTGTACGGCGGAGGGGACTTACACACTAAAGGAGAGCGGAGACGTTCGTATCCTTCAACAGCACATGAATAGCTGTCTCCAGACTGATTGTAGGCCCCGTAGTTCAATCCCTGTCCTACATTCTGTCCATTCCTGAACCAGATGTAGCGAAGGTCACCAGCTAGACCACACATACTGTGACACTCCAGCTCTGCCCAGGTAGGACTGGTAGGGTCAGGAAAGGACACATTCACCTGGAGGTCTGGGTGTACGACAATTATAAAAGATATTTAAGGTAACATGTAACACAAACCTTCTAGAACCCACTAACACACACACACACACATACACACACACACACACACACACACACACACACACACACACACACACACACACACACACACACACACACACACACACACAAATAACAACAACGCACTACACACATGTACACCCATTGGTAATCCAAGTTTACCTGTTACAGATAACGTCACTCCAGGGTCACCAGTATATTCCCCATCTCTTTGGTTTGTTGTAAACCTAAACTTGTAGACAGCAGAGTCACTCTGTCTCAGGTCTTTGATTCTCAGGGAACATGTTCCATGACATTTAGACCCGGAACAGCTGACCTCTCCACAGCTGGATTCAACACGACCTGTATAGTCTGTATCGTGTACCAGATCAACAGGCTGATGGTTGTCTTCTTTAGTAAACCACAGTGTTGTGACTGTGGTAGGGCGGTACTGTACGTTGTCAGGGTATTCATAGGTGCAGTTGATTTCAACCATTGCTCCTCTTAAAGCACAGACATTACTAGATGAGTAAGTAACTGTCCAGTCATCATTACCCTGAAGCACTGTGAAAAAACAAACACATCTCATTGAGAATGAACAAGACACAGAGGGTTCACCTGATGAACAGACCAGAAGATCCATGAAGAGATGGAGGCTGGTGGGTGGAGATGGAAACTACAGATACCCCCCACCCCCCTGCAATGCATAATGTATTACCCTATACTAACTGAGTAACACACACTAACAGTTAAGGATCTCATGGCATGATAATTTCACTTCTGAGGTATTCTAACATTAATATGAGTTCCCCTAGTCTACCTATGCTCCCCCAGTAGCTAGACATTTTGTTGGGTGTAAAACGAGCACGAGTCATTCTCCTCCGCCTTTTCCCCGTATGTCGTCATAAGGGGAGAAGCCACCTCCCCCTTCTCTGTCTTGCAAGCCAAGAGAATTTGGCCATGAGACACGACGGTTTGAGCGCCACATGTGTTTGTGTATGTGATTACACACACTGTAACGCAAGTGTTGTACACTTCTTTGTTATTTGGATTACCGTTCTGCTGTTGATGTTATGGCGCATAACACGTCGGTTCTTTGCCGTCTCTGGTATTTCCACAACGAGACTGTAGTGGGGGTTATCTCAGCCATGGTTGGGAAGGAATTGGGGGAAAGGAACTTTGGATTTGACTCCCTTGCCTCCCTGAAGTACCCCGACATGGAGGAGAAAGGGATTGTGGCCATCGATTGTCTCCCGCTCGAGCCCCGCTTCCCGCTGCCCGCTGCCGAGGGACCACCTCCTCGGCGCTGCCCGCTGCAGGAGGCGGTGGTGCCTCGGCAGCGAGAAGAGGGGCTCAAGCGGGAATCAATCGCGGGCAACAATCTTTCTCCTCCATGTCGTGGTTCAGTCTACTTCAGATTGATGTGGACATGGAAGAACCAGAGACGTCGCAGAACCCGTCGTTTGCGATTCATAATACCGTCTGGATGCGCACAGCTTTTGGCCGTGATAATATATATGATATGATATATATATCTATGTATAATATAAAGATATAGAGCTTCAGATATAGAGCTTCAGGACTCCCACCGGAGCGTTCTAGAATATATCAGAACAAGCTGTGTGCGCCTCGCCATTGGGATACATCCACTGTAAACAGAGCCCATGGTACCGTGGCCGCAAGCTGCTCAGGGCCACACCCCCACCCCTTGACCCGCCTCTGTCCTCCTCTTTGCATTAAAGCAACAGACACCAAAACAGCGTGTTTGGGGAAAGCTTAATGTGCGACTGGCTCGTAGTGGCTGTAACTCTGCCTCACGGCTGAATTTTGGGAGCGTCTTCAAATACTGTGTTAGGGGCTCACTAATATCTATATTAAAGCACCCATAAAGTAGCATGCCATGGGACCTTTAATGTATTATGGTAGTGTAGGGTACTGTGTTTAGTGGCCATAGGCCTCGGCCCTGTAGTGCTCCTGTTGGAGCTATGTGACTAAAAGCTTTGTAATTACTTAGATGTGAAGACAAGGAATGTAGAGGAGAGGAGGTGAGGAGAGGAGGTGAGGAGAGGAGTCAAGGAGAGGGAGTGGGAATAGTGCAGAGGAGACAAGTATGGCGGGAAGAAGAGTGGAGACAGGGAACATATAGGAGTAGAGACAAGGAGGAGGAGAGAATAGGAGAAAAATAGAGGAGAGGAGACAAAGAGAGGAGAGGAGACAAGGAGAGGAGAATAGCAGAGAGGAGAGGAGAGAGGAGGGGAGAGGAGAGAGGAGGGGAGAGGAGAGCAGGAGAGAGGCGAGGAGATGGCATGCAGTATCTTAACTATTACTGGATCATAATTCTAACATTGCAGCAGATTCCATGTCTTAATCATCATTAACAGAATAAATGGGAGGAAAACAGTAGCTTTTGACTTTTATGTTTTTTCAAAAAGCAGAAAAGTAACTCAATTAACCCTTTGATGATGTGAATAGTTCAGGATTGTCTCGCAACCAGGAAATGGCCAACAGACCTCAAATGACAAATGAACCCTAACGGAAATATGTAAAGTGGACCTTTAGCAGACCGTATTCTAGTGGTCTGCTTAACCATACATTCTAAAGGGTGATTCTTTAATGTTATATTAATTATTCTTCTATCTACATCATGCTGTGGTTCCACCCTCTCCTCGTTCCAGTTGCTTGGTCGTCTTGTTATTGAAACAGTTCAACTAAATATTAAGAATTTAACCAACCTGGTACTGACAGAAGGAAAGCTAGAAATCCTCTTGCTGCTGATCTTAAATCCATAGTGAGTCCTCTCCTCTCTCACCCTGTTGTTCTGGGAGGTATTTGAACACTCCTGAAGGTAGAACATAAAATAAAATAGTTCATACTATGAGAAATACATCCGTTTTCAACACTTTTTAAAATGCTGTTTATTCGTTAAGCATTGAAATAAAGTTAAGAAAAGAAAAATTCTTACTGTAGCGCAGAAAGCTGGTCTGACATCTAGTCTGTGGTCCCAGTTTATCATGCAGTTAGCTGAACAGACACCACAAAGTATTGAAAGACTTCCTTCCTCTTCACACTATGATTTGCAGAAAAAGGAACAGAAGCCTGAGAACTACTGTGTCTGGTAACCCTTCCTTTTACAGTCCCCTAATTACTAAGTATTTACCTGGTAAATATATGGTAAATATAGTAAATTATTGGATAATTACCAATGGTAATAAGAAGGTAAATACAGAGGAAATACAGCTTAAGTACTTAGAAAAACCTCCACTATTACCCATCAACTCAACTAAGTACTGAGTAGTTGTAACTGGTTTAGGTTGGTAATAACTCAGATATAATTGTGTACTGCCCAGGAAAGTAGGCAACCAATGAACAATGCTACGAACAATAACTAAATAAGAAATAGTAATTTATTGGAAAGTGCTTTTTGTTCATTTCTAGATAGTACATAATTAAACCTGAGATATAACCAACATAAACCTTGGATAACTACAATTGTAACTTGGATTGATGGGTAACAGAAGAGTTGTTTCTAAGAATTGGTTGCTTACTTTCCTGGGAAGTACACAATCCTTACGCACACACAGTGAGGCAGCTGAACACACACACACTCACACATTTTAACTTCTTTATTTATGTCCACAATTCATAATAAGTGTACATCGGGACGTAGATGTTACAGATACAAAACATTGCTCAGGCATGATCCAGCAATGTGTGTCTGATGACAGTTCAAACAGCAGATTATGGATACACACAACACCTTCACCATATGGAGGATATTGAGCAGTATTTGGCAAGTTCTTTTGTCCTTGCTTATGTAAAGCCAGCTATCCTGAGACCACTAATGCCAAGCCTATGCACGTGGCCCAGGCTGCCAAAGATAAGTACCAAAAATTGACATTTGTAGCCATTTGCCATTTGTAAAAGAGGGTGATATTTGACCAGCTTTGTTCAAATAAGCCTCCTCTAGACTTAAATCAAAACAGCATCCTACTTCCAGAATTAACTAATTTCTAATGTTATCTCATCAATTATCATAATAGCAGGCTTGGTGGCATTTAAATTAGAGAACACAGACGTTTCTGCCAAGCACCTGGACAACATTTGTTGTCTAACAACACAATTTAAATGCATTGACACTGTTGGAGAAAAAAGTATGGTAAAATATCTGATATAATGTCCTCAATCCTATGATGCCTGGATACATAAAGACCTTTGTAAAAATGGCAGCAGTAATATGTGTGACATGGATTCGATAATGTGATGTAAACAGAATGGTGAGTGGGAACGAGGGTACCAGATTGATAGGTTTAACTTAGTTGAGAATCCTTTATAAAGCCTCGCTTTGACTGTGAAAATGTGTATGTCTTCAATAGAAGAATTGTTGTTTTGAATTGTGATAAATGGTATGTGATATGGAGTGGTCTGCACAAAGGATACAGGCTAGCTTTCCTTGGAGTTTGAGTCCCCTCCAATGTCTCTGACGCTGCTGATGTTTGATGGACAGCAGAGACGCGCGGCTGTTTCCAGGTGGAGCTGAGCAGCGCAGACCGTCTTCCAGTGCTGTTGCGGTCACAGTGATGTTTTTATCCTTAATCATAATTTCATAAGGAGTAACATGTGTGGAATCGACTCCAGACCACTGCACGTCAACACCATTCCAGTTGCAGCGATTGTTGAGATCAGGCCGGTCAGATCTAACCCAAAGCCGGCGGCCTGAGTGTCCAGTTTGCCGTTTACTTTCTTACGGAAGCATAGAAATTTGGTTTCCAGATAAACTAGCTTTTGTAAACGTCTTTAATTATATCTGTGTACACTTGGGGCAGGTGTATTTCCTCCAGAGCCCTTATCATGATGTTACGTGGAAGAGTTCCGAACGCGTAAAAAAAAACTTGAATGAATCTTGCACTCTCATGTTTGAAATCATCGATAGCCGTTTTTAAACAAAACACATGTTCATTCATCCCTAGCCTCTCTATATAGGCCTTTTGCTCATTGGACAAGATGTTTGCATCCACCAGCCAGGGAAGGATACGTCTAAGAACGCATTTCATGAACATTTTGTAAATTGTTAGAAGGCTAATATCCCTCCAAGTGCTGGGTTCATTCGGCACATTGTCGTTTCTGGGTATTCTATGAATTAGTGCTCCTTTCCATGAGAGGACGCACGCACGCACGCGCGCACACGCACACACACACACACACCAACACAGTCTCACTCCGAGAACGTCAAATACCGACTGTTGGCAAAGGCCCTTTAGCGTCGGTGACTGACGGGAAAGGTACCCTTTTTATTCGGTCGGTGACGGTAAAGGTACCCTTCGGCGTCTTCTGCATACGGAATGGGGGGTGCCTCACTACGTCTCTAATAGACGATGTGAGCATCTTTCCTATTGGATAGTTTTTTAGGATATTCTTCTGTGAAAATGGCGGACATACTTTTTATCCTGGGTGGAAAATATGATATTTTAGAATAGTTACACCATTAAAAGTGTTTATGTAAACATTTTTAGCGAGAAATGTGCATTTTACTTTCATAATCGTCGTTCGGCGAATGTGAAGGATGTTTGGTTTGATAGATATGACGAAGAATATTTCATCGGGCGATAATGGCCGGCGTACAGGCATCCCGGGCTCACGAAAATAGGTGACACTGTCACGTTATTTAATCTATTGAAACGTGATCAGGTACACGTATTTTCTAAATGTTCGTGTCAAAAAGCAAAATTTTCAAACTCACACATATCAATTGGAAGTATTTGTCGTGATTTGTCACTAAGCACGACTTCCATCTAAGGTTCTGTCCGGGAGCTTTCTCCCTATTGTCCCTTAAGGAGCTCCGTACAGAACATTTATTGTTAAAAATTGTCTGTGATAACTAAGAATATGACAGCTTTTCCAGTCTCACCAATATGCGCACAGATCGCACGGTTTGACACTTTCAAGATGCGTGCAGTAGCCTACATACGCCAAATGACCATTTCGTGTGCATACGATACGCAAAACCCAGCATTAACTACTGCGGAGGGCGGATACGTCCATTTCGCGTGCATATGATACGAAAAACCCAGCATTAACTGAATGGGAGATGCAATATTTTAGGACAGATTCACCATTTAACGTGTTTCTAATGACATTTCTAGCGAGAAATGTACTTTTCCCTTGAATAATCCTCAGTCAGTGAATGTGTATGATCTTTATTAATCTTTATTATCTGAATGGGAAATGCAGCTCACGTGTTTCCTGCTTTTGTGTTATTAAACCGTTACTTTATGTAACTTTTAATGATATCATCTTGTTAGAAACACGTACGTTTTCGTGAACACTGGATTACGTCGCATTTCAACATAAAATAGCGTGTTATACACACACACACACACACACACACACACACACACACACACACACACACACACACACACACACTGCATTTCGCTGCCAAATAAATAAATACTAAGGCAGAATAAAGAATAAATTAATTCATTATCATTCAACTTCAACATGCGTTATTACAGTATAGTGGTGGAGGGATGACGTGTGTTGGCCAACCCGGAAGTGAGCGTTGCCCTGGGTTCCCTTGACAAAAAGCCAACGGGTTTTTCCATTTGATTTTGGATTATTGCAGAAAAATTAGCAAATTTGAAGCACCTCCTCAAAAACTGAAAATAAATAAAAATAACTGTGCTCCAAAGAAAGAAATGTAAACCAATGCATTCCGAATGGGAGTGTTTCTCCGATTTTTCCATGCTACACAGAACGAAATGTAAACCCATGCAAATAAAGACTTCATGGTCATAATCATTTAAATATCATTAATCTCCTGAGGGTGGTATTCTATTTTTTTCAACGGGGCTGAATCCAGTCACTTGACCGTCATGGTTGCTATGGTGGTTGCTATCCACCAGCCCCTCTAATCCTTACATGGCTCTAAAAACCACGCGGCAAATGAGCTGCCGTGATTTGTGTTGTTTTTGTCGTAAACTAGTGTCCGATGGTTAAAAAATAGACGGATATTCCAAGGTATCCTTAAAAGGCAGCTTGGATGTTTTTATTTTCTGCAGTTTAGACTTCTTCTATAACCTATTTTTGAAAGCAAAACACCAAGCTCATTGATTTAACGAGGCAGGGTTATTTGTTTTATTTATTAAATAAATATTTATGAGAGGTCATTCCTTCTCCTGAGTTTTCTTCCTATTTATGTCTAGTGTACAACCCTACTGTCCACAAGCATCACCCCCCCCTCCCCATATGGATTTGGAGAATTGTTGCCACGTCCCAGTGGTGGAGGTATCATATATATGAAAGAGGGCATTCAATTATACTACAATGATCAATTAGGAGGCCGAAGCCCTAAAGGAAGTGATGCAATAGATGACTGGGTCGACGACATTTAAGTAAGCTTTACTTTGAGGTCTCTTATATATCAAAGGGGGTCTCAAAGGACGCATACGCTTCAACCTGTGGCTCCGGTCCTACAGGAAATGACTCAGCAAGTGCTCCATCTCGTTGCACCTGCACCCAGCGGCTCGCTTGCAAGATTTTGGCCTGAAGTTATTCCCAGACCTACACCGTAGCCATCCAACCTGCATATCTGAGAATCAGGCCTCTCTTTAATAATGACAAAATGTATGAGAGAAATACACATTAACTTTTGACTCATAAGCGGCGTGGTGCCGGCTCCTTTTGACCTTTTGACCCCAGACTTCTGGGGGAATAGCTGAATCAATTCATTAGTCAATCAAAAGCATGTAAATATCTTCCCGGTGACGTAAGAGGGAGAACAAGGTGTCCTTCAACATCTACGCTTCCAGGCGATTGCAACGGTGCCACACATGAGCATATTCGAACATGTTTAATGGTAGTAATTAGCTGTCGAAATTGGAGGCCTTAATCAATAATGAGCAGCTATTGATTTGCTTCCCGATAGAAATTTGTGACAAATTACATGTTATTTAGCCTCTACACGTTGAGTTGAGTCCAATGACACCAAGCATGACACTCTAGAAAATGGTAACATGTATTTTACATGGTACACCTAGGTCTAGGACATGATCTCGGTGTAGCAAGAGGGCGAGCTTGATCTCATTGGACTCAGCTTAACGTGTAGATGCTAAATAACATGTAATTTGTCAAAAATCTCCATCGGGAAGCAAATCTATAGCTGGTCATTATTGATAAAGGCCTCCAAAATCGACAGCTAATTACTACCCCGAAACATATTCAAATATGATCATGTGTGGCACTGTTGCAATCGCCTCGAAACGTAGATGTCAAAGGACACCTTGTTTGCCCCGTTACGTAACCGGGAAGATATTTTCATACTTCTAATGAATTGATTCATATTTTAAGGTTCTCGGAGTGATACTTTAAGCGGCTGCAGCAGAAGTGTTGAGACGAAAGATGATATCAAGACATTTATAGAATATTCACATTCACATTATGATTCTTCGTCATAACATCCGACCAAACATCCTTTACAGTCACCAAGCGAGGATTATGAAAGTCCAGGCCCCCCCTTCCGGCACTCAAGGTCCGACTGGGCCAAGTTTAGGGCAGGAAGGGCCCCCCATTCCGGCCCTCGGGGTCCGACCGGGCCAAGTTTCGGTGCGGGGGTCCCAGTTAGGCCTTAGAATAAGGTATTCAAATTTCAGGGCGGTAGGACCTTCCTATCTCAAAAACTGTTTTTCCACCACATTCTGAACCATTAGGTCTTGCAGGTAACACTTCTGAGGGGCTTTGTCCAAATGACAGTCCATTTGGGAAAACTTTTTTTCTCTAAGGGCTAGAACTCCAAATCTCGGATATGTCGTTCTCGGGGCCCCGGGAAATGTGTGTAAACATTTTAGCATCCCTAGCTATCTCGAAAAGGCCGGAAAAGGGGCGTGACCTCCCACAGTACGGTAAATGTACATAAGACAGAGGTTAGTTTCTAGTCCCCATTTTTTGTGGGATGGAGGTGTACATTTGTGGCTTAAGGTGTGTAGTCACAGCTGGCCTGTGGCCACGTTTTTGAAGTCTGGGGTCAAAAGGTCAAAAGGAGCCGGCACCACGCCGCTTATGAGATAACAAAAAGTGAATGTGTATTTCTCTAATAGCTTTTTGTCATTATTAAAGAGAAGCCTGATTCTAAGATATGCGTGTTGGATGGCTAGGGTGTAGGTCTGGGAAGAACTTCAGGCCAAAATCTTGCAAGTGAGCCGCTGGGTGCAGGTGCAACGAGATGGAGCACTTGCTGAGTCATTTCCTGTAGGGCTGGAGCCACAGGTTGAAGCGTATGCGTCCTTTGAGACCCCCTTTGATATATATGAGACCTCAAAGTAAAGCATACTTAAATGTTGTCGACCCAGTCACCTATTGCATCACTTCCTTTAGGGCTTCGGCCTAAAGGACAAAGCCCCTCAGATGTGTTACCTGCAAGACCTAATGGTTCAGAATGTGGTGGAAAAACAGTTTTTGAGATAGGAAGGTCCTACCGCCCTGAAATTTGAATACCTTTCTGCCCCTTCCTGCCCTAAACTTGGCCCAGTCGGATCTTGAGTGCCGGAAGGGGGGGCCTGGACTTTCATAATCCTCGCTTGGTGACTGTAAAGGATGTTTGGTCGGATGTTATGACGAAGAATCATAATGTGAATGTGAATATTCTATAAATGTCTTGATATCATCTTTCGTCTCAACACTTCTGCTGCAGCCGCTTAAAGTCTCACTCCGAGAACCTTAAAATATGAATCAATTCATTAGAAGTATGAAAATATCTTCCCGGTTACGTAACGGGGCAAACAAGGTGTCCTTTGACATCTACGTTTCGAGGCGATTGCAACAGTGCCACACATGATCATATTTGAATATGTTTCGGGGTAGTAATTAGCTGTCGATTTTGGAGGCCTTTATCAATAATGACCAGCTATAGATTTGCTTCCCGATGGAGATTTTTGACAAATTACATGTTATTTAGCATCTACACGTTAAGCTGAGTCCAATGAGATCAAGCTCGCCCTCTTGCTACACCGAGATCATGTCCTAGACCTAGGTGTACCATGTAAAATACATGTTACCATTTTCTAGAGTGTCATGCTTGGTGTCATTGGACTCAACTCAACGTGTAGAGGCTAAATAACATGTAATTTGTCACAAATTTCTATCGGGAAGCAAATCAATAGCTGCTCATTATTGATTAAGGCCTCCAATTTCGACAGCTAATTACTACCATTAAACATGTTCGAATATGCTCATGTGTGGCACCGTTGCAATCGCCTGGAAGCGTAGATGTTGAAGGACACCTTGTTCTCCCTCTTACGTCACCGGGAAGATATTTACATGCTTTTGATTGACTAATGAATTGATTCAGCTATTCCCCCAGAAGTCTGGGGTCAAAAGGTCAAAAGGAGCCGGCACCACGCCGCTTATGAGTCAAAAGTTAATGTGTATTTCTCTCATACATTTTGTCATTATTAAAGAGAGGCCTGATTCTCAGATATGCAGGTTGGATGGCTACGGTGTAGGTCTGGGAATAACTTCAGGCCAAAATCTTGCAAGCGAGCCGCTGGGTGCAGGTGCAACGAGATGGAGCACTTGCTGAGTCATTTCCTGTAGGACCGGAGCCACAGGTTGAAGCGTATGCGTCCTTTGAGACCCCCTTTGATATATAAGAGACCTCAAAGAAAAGCTTACTTAAATGTCGTCGACCCAGTCACCTATTGCATCACTTCCTTTAGGGCTTCGGCCTCCTAATTGATCATTGTAGTATAATTGAATGCCCTCTTTCATATATATGATACCTCCACCACTGGGACGTGGCAACAATTCTCCAAATCCATATGGGGAGGGGGGGGTGATGCTTGTGGACAGTAGGGTTGTACACTAGACATAAATAGGAAGAAAACTCAGGAGAAGGAATGACCTCTCATAAATATTTATTTAATAAATAAAACAAATAACCCTGCCTCGTTAAAAATAGGTTATAGAAGAAGTCTAAACTGCAGAAAATAAAAACATCCAAGCTGCCTTTTAAGGATACCTTGGAATATCCGTCTATTTTTTAACCATCGGACACTAGTTTACGACAAAAACAACACAAATCACGGCAGCTCATTTGCCGCGTGGTTTTTAGAGCCATGTAAGGATTAGAGGGGCTGGTGGATAGCAACCACCATAGCAACCATGACGGTCAAGTGACTGGATTCAGCCCCGTTGAAAAAAATAGAATACCACCCTCAGGAGATTAATGATATTTAAATGATTATGACCATGAAGTCTTTATTTGCATGGGTTTACATTTCGTTCTGTGTAGCATGGAAAAATCGGAGAAACACTCCCATTCGGAATGCATTGGTTTACATTTCTTTCTTTGGAGCACAGTTATTTTTATTTATTTTCAGTTTTTGAGGAGGTGCTTCAAAGATGCTAATTTTTCTGCAATAATCCAAAATCAAATGGAAAAAACCCGTTGGCTTTTTGTCAAGGGAACCCAGGGCGACGCTCACTTCCGGGTTGGCCAACACACGTCATCCCTCCACCACTATACTGTAATAACGCATGTTGAAGTTGAATGATAATGAATTAATTTATTCTTTATTCTGCCTTAGTATTTATATATTTGGCAGCGAAATGCAGTGTGTGTGTGTGTGTGTGTGTGTGTGTGTGTGTGTGTGTGTGTGTGTGTGTGTGTGTGTGTGTGTGTGTGTGTGTGTGTGTGTGTGTGTGTGTGTGTGTGCGTGTGTGTGTATAACACGCTATTTTATGTTGAAATGCGACGTAATCCAGTGTTCACGAAAACGTACGTGTTTCTAACAAGATGATATCATTAAAAGTTACATAAAGTAACGGTTTAATAACACAAAAGCAGGAAACACGTGAGCTGCATTTCCCATTCAGATAATAAAGATTAATAAAGATCATACACATTCACTGACTGAGGATTATTCAAGGGAAAAGTACATTTCTCGCTAGAAATGTCATTAGAAACACGTTAAATGGTGAATCTGTCCTAAAATATTGCATCTCCCATTCAGTTAATGCTGGGTTTTTCGTATCATATGCACGCGAAATGGACGTATCCGCCCTCCACAGTAGTTAATGCTGGGTTTTGCGTATCGTATGCACACGAAATGGTCATTTGGCGTATGTAGGCTACTGCACGCATCTTGAAAGTGTCAAACCGTGCGATCTGTGCGCATATTGGTGAGACTGGAAAAGCTGTCATATTCTTAGTTATCACAGACAATTTTTAACAATAAATGTTCTGTACGGAGCTCCTTAAGGGACAATAGGGAGAAAGCTCCCGGACAGAACCTTAGATGGAAGTCGTGCTTAGTGACAAATCACGACAAATACTTCCAATTGATATGCATGAGTTTGAAAATTTTGCTTTTTGACACGAACATTTAGAAAATACGTGTACCTGATCACGTTTCAATAGATTAAATAACGTGACAGTGTCACCTATTTTCGTGAGCCCGGGATGCCTGTACGCCGGCCATTATCGCCCGATGAAATATTCTTCGTCATATCTATCAAACCAAACATCCTTCACATTCGCCGAACGACGATTATGAAAGTAAAATGCACATTTCTCGCTAAAAATGTTTACATAAACACTTTTAATGGTGTAACTATTCTAAAATATCATATTTTCCACCCAGGATAAAAAGTATGTCCGCCATTTTCACAGAAGAATATCCTAAAAAACTATCCAATAGGAAAGATGCTCACATCGTCTATTAGAGACGTAGTGAGGCACCCCCCATTCCGTATGCAGAAGACGCCGAAGGGTACCTTTACCGTCACCGACCGAATAAAAAGGGTACCTTTCCCGTCAGTCACCGACGCTAAAGGGCCTTTGCCAACAGTCGGTATTTGACGTTCTCGGAGTGAGACTGTGTTGCACACACACACACACACGCACGCGCGCGCACACACACACACCCACACAATAGTGTGTCATGTCTGGTTACTTGAGTCTTACTTCTCAGAGGGTTGCTATCCCCAGGATATGGGACAGCACAACTCTAGAGAACTACACTCATGTGTTGCTCAGTGAATGATCATTTTTCTTTTAACAATCGTTTCTTTTTTTCACATACAACGGACTATCATACAGTAAAACCCTCTCTCCACAATAAAAAAAAACATTGAAAATACCTGCAGTAAACAACCAGAAGAGCAGGAGCATGAGTGCTTTATGATATTGTTGGGAAGAAATCAGATACATTTTAACAAATTACCAAGTAAATTCCTGCATTGAAATTTGATCAACTTGGTTGAGTATAAAAAATATAAATAAAAAGCAGGGCTAATTTCTATCTGATTTTTATCTTTCAATACTCAATTGTTCTATGGATCGTTATTTTCTTGATTACTAAAAATTGCATGAAATATCCCTTATCTTGCTAAACAGACATCTTTTCACAGTGATGGTGGGACCTGAGTAGAACGAATTGTATTGCTCTTATCACAGCTACAGTCTCAAAGGGCTTCACAGGCCCACATTATAGGATTCTAAATACTGCCTAAACCATTAAACTCATATCTAAACATCTACTTAATGTAGAAGTCTGTGTTACGACTAGACCTACCTCAGGAGAACGTGACAATAGATGGAGTCAACACATTAAAAGTAGTAATTTATTAAAAAAACCTTGAAATCAAATAATATCAAAATGAGGCATGAACATTTTTTTTTTGTTAATGTAAGCATCACGTAAGGTCAAAGGTCCAATGAGGTTGGATACTTTCATTTTCACGTTGATTGATTACCGTAATATATATACAATTGATTAATATAGCACAGTAATGGTAATGACATCACAGGATCACCATACTCAAATATTACCATTAATAAAATGCAAAGATCCCATGTTTATGATAGAAAAGTAGAAGACAGTGGAAAACCTTAGGAGCCTTAGGATGTTCAGCAAACAATCAGCCATCCTATTGTCCTGTTTCAACTGGATGAATCAGACACTATACTCCGTAACACTATTTAAATCCTGCTGCCGCTGCTGGTTCACACTCTGGGGTGTTTATTTGACAGTGCTTACAACTCTGAGGTTCCTCCCATCTCCGTCTGGTCCTGGTCCCTGAAAGAAAACAGAGGAGATATGAACTTCAGTCTCCATGTAAAGCAGATCCATTAAGTTACAAAACATAGAGTCTATGTTGACCACAGAGTAAAGGACCTCATCTGTGTGATCTGATTGGACACAGGAGCAAGCCAATCAGTGAGGCACTTGCTGGTAGTCTGAGGAAGAGGTGTGGATGATGGGACAGTGATGGCCATCCTGCTCTTCTATTGGTTCTCTCTGTGCTGCAGGCGCCAAGCGATTGGTAAGAGCTGGGACGTTTTCATACACAGGAACAGGAAGTAGCTGATGGAGAGTGAGGACAGAAGAGAACATTTAACCAAACACTTCACACTTCCTGAACACAGTCATGAAGCTCATGTGTTTCTGGTTCATCAAGAGACGTTTGGTGGTGCCTATTGGTCCCAGCATGCATTTTAGCAAAAATCCCATTGTCAAGTCGTGACTCTTAAATCAGAGATGAATTCGACTGAAATCTATCATTGGAAAAGCGCAGATGACCTGACCATGTTGCTAATGCACCATGGCAAAGTTGGCACAGCAAGCAACCAGGAGCTGTTCTATTATTAATATCATACATATGGTTTAGCTTCAGATGGTTCACATGACGTGCCACTGAAAGAGACTGCCAAGTTTAAACTCCTGGGATCCTATGTGTGTTCTTTGAAAGGCATTTAAGATGTATCTGATTACATTGTTTTGCATAACCTTCACAATTTCTTTTAGTTTCTGTGATGAACCAGTGTACCAGGGCCCTCCTTCCCGAAAGCATCTATAGCCTAAGTTGATCGTGAAGTGCGTCGTACGAGCATCGTATAGTTTTCCCACCTTTTCCCGAAAGCATCGTTGGTAACGAATGTCGTGAAAACGCTCATAGCCAGCGAGGACTCCAGGGTTACTCGTAGGATGCTAAGAGCATCGTTAGCCTACTATAGCCTCAGTGGCTTCACCAGCGGACATTCCGTGGTGACACCAGCGGACATTCCATTGCATGCAGGTGTCTTCATTCATAAAAAAATGTAAACATTCGGGAGTATGCAATAATACAATATATTCTAAAGAGGTCTAGCCTCCGCGCGCAGCCCCTCCTTCTCCAGTGAACCAAGGAAGCCCGCGCTGTGACGAACGGTGGATTTGACCTGGGCGTGCCAAGCTGAGACCGAACCGGCTTGGCAGTGTAAAAAGACCTATAGCGTACATCATCCTGCCCAACAATATGGGCAGGATCTAGACCAAGCTCTCCTAATCGGGTCAGCAATAGCCATGTGTCAATGCCTAGCCTCTGCGTTTGAATGATATTGAATGAATGGAACGTTGCATTTTTAATGTCTACAAATATTCTAGACTAGAGCGTGCACGCCAATCGGAATCAGGTAAGGTTGGCTCTCTTTGCTGCACAAAGCATGTTTCAGAAACCAGCACATTAAGATTAATGTAGTTGTCACACATGCGATTTTTGATTTTTGTAATCTGGAATTATTTCAGGGGGGAATATGCTGTGAAAAAAAGGACGCGCATTGCATTCAGGATTAGGACTGATCCATATGTCGGCATAGGCCTAATCAATTGTGTTTTAATATCTTTAGCATTCATATTATTGCAGTCTATTCTTTTCATAGGCTACTCTGCTGTCGGCCTTGATGGGGAGATATTTTAACCCTTTTTAACCCCATTTTCCTGCGACATTCCTGCGTCTCCCCCTCCTGCATAGCCCGTTTCAGCATCGTGTCAGTGGACAGTTACAATCCTTCATTCAATCCTTCGTTCATGTTAAGAGGAGTTTCAGGAAACGCACCAAAGGAATTGACGATGGTTCGCAAGATCCATCGTGAGAATGATTGTAGGAGCGAAGATCCATCGTTATCGGGAAACGAGGCCCAGGCTTGGCATGCACAATCATTATGGCACTGAATAAAGGCTATAAGCAACAGTTCTCGAACTCTTAGTTAAATGATTGAGAGTGGCAACAGAAAGCTAACCAGGTCACCAGATATCAATTGTCCATTGTCGCTACAAGATAAGGGACATTAGGTTTGGATGTGATGCTACTTCTTCCAGGATCTTACTCTTGCAAGTTCCTTTAACTTTTGCTTCAGGCCAAACTAAATGGATTCTGTTGTGCCATGATGTAGATACAGCTGTAGAGGCCAGTTCCTTCTCTAGTGTGTCCTGAATCTTACTGAATCCTTACCTGTTACCAGTAAGGCTTCCGCATAAAGAAGCAACTTGAACTCAACTGCCCTAACATAACATTGACATGAATCAAATACAAAACAGGGCCAAGGATTTATCCCAGGGGGACCCCACAAGTCAACTATCTGGCCACTGATACAATCCCTCTGACCTGGCCCACCATCATCTATCCGTCAAATACCATTTAAACCTTTCTATTGATGTGTTCCTTTGCCATGAACATTTTACGTTCATTGACAAAATGGTGTTGTTAATGATTTCTAAGGTTCTTTACTGAACGTTAATCTTGCAAGTTTTCTAAATGTCTAAAATATCACCAGTAATCCATGTAGCTGTCTTCTGTTTTTAATCATTTTGTATCAATGGAGTTAATGTATCAAGAACTAACCAGAAAATATTTGAAGATAACCCATGCTATATCTACATTGTCACAATTTAGTTCACCTGACCAATCCTGCTCCCTTTATGTGTGAATAAATCACACTTTTGTGGAACGCTTCATGAAACACATAATGCACATATAGGATTTGACGTACGAAAGAAAATAGCTTAGCTTGTGATCTCTAATGCCAATGTTTAAAACGCCTGACATTTACCAGATACAATCATAAAATCTATAAATTATGCTCTATTCCATTGGTTCTCAAACTGTGTTACGCAGTAGTAGTAGTAAAGGATGGGTTAGTAATAAAAGGCCTCCTGTGTCTCACCTCCTCCACAGTATCTGGCCTTCCTCCCTGTCCACATGCTTTACTGGAGGCCCTCTTTCTTCTAGAGAAGAGACCAGAGAGATGAAGAAGCAACAGCAGAAGTGAAGGAATGGAAAACAAGACAGAGAGAATATCTCACCTCATCCAGAGGAAGACAAGGAGGAGTACGGTGGCCAGTGAGACAACAATGCCTCTCACAGCTACTGTTGTTGTCCATGATGATGATGTCGATTTCAAACACTGAATACAAGCTACAACATAAATAGGCCAATGTTTAACTGTGTGCCTTTGTTGAAGGTGTGTGTGTGTGTGTGTTTTCAAAATGACCAATTACCTTTAATTAACAGAAAGGTGGAATTATGATGTCCGATTGCATTATGTGCTTGGCAGAAATAGTTTCCTCCAAGCTCAGATGTGATATTAGTGATGGAGTAGTTCTGTCCTGATGCTTTCACTGAGTCTTCATGTTCCCTGAACCAGGTGTACTCAGCTGCTGGGTTGGCATCACTGCTGCAGCTCAGAGTCACTGAACTGCCCTCCTCTATTTCACCAGAGGGACTCACGGTCACTGAGGGGGTCTTTGGAGCGTCTGTTAACAGTTACATTTCATTAATCATATTCATTAATCATTAATTCCGGCAGTTTGAGTCCATCTACCAATAGAGTGAGGAAAGTATTTAGGCTATGTATGTTGTGTGTGTGTGTGTGTTGTGTGTGTGTGTGTGTGTGTGTGTGTGTGTGTGTGTGTGTGTGTGTGTGTGTGTGTGTGTGTGTGTGTGTGTGTGTGTGTGTGTGTGTGTGTGTGTGTGTGTGTGTGTGTGTGTGTGTGTGTGTGTGTGTGTGTGTGTGTGTGTCTGCGTGTGTGTGTGTGTGTCTGCGTGTGTGTGTGTGTGTCTGCGTGTGTATGTATGTATAATGTATATATGTATGTATGTATGTATGTATGTATATATATATATTTACATTAACATTTAGGGCATTTAGTAGACGCTTTTATCCAAAGCGACTTACAATAAGTACATTTGTCATGAGAAGTGAAACAATATATTGCTGTCGGTACAGTAAAGATGTTCATAGAACCAAGTACCAACAATCGCTAGGCTAACAAATTCCCCGTATACAGCAGTGATAGCAGCTACTACAGATGTTACACATAAGTATGACCTATGTGTATCTCTAGGACTGTTCATCTGATCTACATCACACTTGCAGTGCGTATTGCTGAGGGCTGAGGATGTGCAGTGTTGACTTATTTGGACACACAACACGTTCAACATTAACAGACTTTGAGCTAAACAGTGCAGCAGTGGGGCGGGGCTTCAGGGCTCTGCAGTTCACTTGGTCACTGTACTTGGATGCTGGATACACAACCGTTATATTAGTCTAACAATAACTAGAAGTGTCTCTGTATGTCTGCATGTCCTTTATCAACTTCTCTTTTCGTGTTACACAGGAAGTGTCGTGTCGAGTGTGAAGTATTTTAAAGGAGTGACGTTGGATAAAGCTGCTAGCAGCAATACAGGAGGCCAAGCGATCGGCCCGTTCAGCGGAGGCTCGTTTTGAACAGACTCTGCACTAGTTCATGGTAACTTGTAGTTCTCTACCCTAAAGGGTCCATTACATCTGGTATCATGTCAGTCTACGGTGGAGGGGACTTACACACTAAAGGAGAGCGGAAACCTTCGTATCCTTCAGCAGCACATGAATAGCTCCCTTCAAACTGAATGTAGGCCCTGTAGTTCACTCCCTGTCCTACATTCTGTCCATTCCTGAACCAGATGTAGGGAGGGTCACCAGCTGGACCCGTATGTCGTCATGAGGGGAGAAGCCACCTTCCCCTTCTCTGCCTTGCAAGCCCAGAGAATTAGGCCCGCCAATGAGACACGACCGTTTGAGCGCCACATGTGTGTGTGTGTGTGATTACACACACTTTAACGCAAGTGTTGTACTCTTCTTTGTTATTTGGATTACCGTTCTGCTGTTGGTGTTATGGCGCATAACATTTTGGTTCTTTGCCATCTCTGGTATTTCCACAACGAGACTCGTAGTGGGGGTTATCTCAGACATGGTTGAGAATGAATTGGGGGAAATTAACTTTGGATTTGACTCCCTGAAGTACATGAACCACGACATGGAGGAGAAAGGGATTGTTGCCAGCGATTGTCTCCCGCTCGAGCCCCGCTTCCCGCTCCCGACTTCCCGCTGCCGAGGGACCACCGCCTCGGTGCTGCCCGCTGCAGGAGGCGGTGCTGCCTAAGCGCTTCCCGCTGCCGAAACGGTGGTCCCTCAGGCAGCGAGAAGAGGGGCTCAAGCGGGAATCAATCGCGGGCAACAATCTCTTTCTCCTCCATGTCGTGGTTCACTCTACTTCAGATTGATGTGGAAGTGGAAGAACCAGAGACGTCGTAGAACCCGACGCAGTCGTTTGAGATTCATAATAGCCTACCGTCTGGAGACGCACAGCTTTTGGCCGTGATAATATATATTATATGATATGTATATCTATGTATAATATAAAGACATAGAGCTCCAGATATAGAGCTTCAGGAAACCCACCAGAGCACCCGGAGTGTTCTAGAATATCACAGAACACCCTGTGTGCGCCTCGCCATTGCGATACATCCACTGTAAACAGAGCGCATGGTACCGTGGCCGCAAGCTGCTCAGGGCCACACCCCCACCCTCCTCCTTGACCCACTTCTCTCCTCCTCTTTGCATTAAAGCTACAGACGCCAAAACAGCGCATTTGGGGAAAGCTCAATGTGCGACAGGCTCGTTGTGGCTGTAACTCTGCACCACAGCTGAACTTTGGGAACGTCTTCATACTGTGTTAGGGGACCACTAATATCTATATTAAGGTATCCATAAAGTAGCATGCCATGGGACCTTTAATGAATTATTGTAGTGTAGGGTACTGTGTTTAGTGGTCATAGGCCTCGGCCCTGTAGTGCTTCTGCTGGAGCAATGTGACAAAAAGCTTTGTAATTACTTAGATGTGAAGCCAAGGAATGTAGAGGAGAGGAGGTGAGGAGAGGAGTCAAGGAGAGGAAGTGGGAATAGTGGCGAGGAGACAAGTATGGCGGGAAGAACAGTGGAGACGTAAAATAGATGAGTAGAGACAAGGAGGAGGAGAGAATAGGAGAAAAATAGAGGAGAGGAGACAAATAGAGGAGAGGAGACAAGGAGAGGAGAATAGCAGAGAGGAGAGAGGCGAGGAGAGGAGAGGAGAGCAGGAGAGGGGCGAGGAGATGGCATGCAGTGTCTTAACTATTACTGGATCATAATTCTAACATTGCAGCAGATTCATTGATTACATATTAATCAGATTGTCAACTCACATGTAACATTTAAGAACATTGAGTTAGAGCTCAAATGTCCATATTGGTTCCCTGCTTGACAGTGGTACGTTCCTCTGTCTTTAGGGCGGACTGAGGGGAAGGTATGACGTTGACTTGGTCCCCAGAGCAGAGGTTGGTTGTTCTTGAACCAGGTGTACTCAGCTGCTGGGTTGGCATCACTGCTGCAGCTCAGAGTCACTGAACTGCCCTCCATGATTTCACCAGAGGGACTTGATAACACAGATGTGTGTTTAGGCCCATCTGGAGACACATAGAAACATGTCAAAACACCATGTTTATCTATGTTCATGAGAGTAATATTGATGAAGGAAAATCAAAATTGTGGCTAATAATTAATGTTGATAGGTTTAAGTTCATTTTATTAAGAATTGTGTTTTACTCACATTTTAAATTAATAGAGATGGAGAAAGATTTCTCCCCTAGCTTATTCTGAGCGTCACAGCGATATTGTCCAGATTCTGAAGATGGGATCTGTATTAAGACGAGCCGTTGTCCCTGGTTCATGTACCTGGAGGAACCATCTCTATTAACCTTGAACCAGGTGTACTCAGCTGCTGGGTTGGCATCACTGCTGCAGCTCAGAGTCACTGAACTGCCCTCCTTTATTTCACCAGAGGGACTCACGGTCACTGAGGGGGTCCTTGGAGCGTCTGTTAACAGTTACATTTCATTAATCATATTCATTAATCATTAATACCGGCAGTTTGAGTCCATCTACCGATAGAGGGAGGAATGTATTTAGGCTATGTATTTAGGCTATGTATGTGTGTGTGTGTGTGTGTGTGTGTGTGTGTGTGTGTGTGTGTGTGTGTGTGTGTGTGTGTGTGTGTGTGTATGCGTGTGTGTGTGTATGTATGTATAATGTATGCAAGTATGTATGTATATATATTTACGTTTAGGGCATTTAGTAGACGCTTTTATCCAAAGCGACTTACAATAAGTACATTTGTCATAAGAAGTGAAACAATATATCGCTGTCGGTACAGTAAAGATGTTCATAGAACCAAGTGCAAGTACTAACACTCGCTAGGCTAACAGATTCCCCGTGCACAGCAGTGATAGCAGCTACTACAGATGCTACACATATGTATGACCTCTGTATATCTCTAGGACTGTTCACCTGATCTACTTCACACTTGCCGTGCGTATTGCTGAGAGCTGAGGATGTGCAGTGTTGACTTATTTGGACACACGACACGTTCAACATTAACACACTTTGAGCTAAACTGTGCAGCAGTGGGGCGGGGCTTCAGGGCTCAGCATTTCACTTGGTCACGGTACTTGGATGCTGGATACACAACCGTTATATTAGTCTAACAATAACTAGAAGTGTCTCTGTATGTCTGCATGTCCTTTATCAACTTCTCTTTTCGTGTTACACAGGAAGTGTCGTGTCGAGGGTGAAGTATTTTAAAGGAGTGACGTTGGATAAAGCTGCTAGCGGCAACACAGGAGGCCAAGCGATCGGCCAGTTCAGCAGAGGCTAGTTTTGAACGGGCTCTGCACTAGTTCATGGTAACATGTAGTTCTCTACCCTAAAGGGTCCATCACATCTGGTATCATGTCAGTGTACGGTGGAGGGGACTTACACACTAAAGGAGAGCGGAAACCTTCGTATCCTTCAACAGCACATGAATAGCTCCCTTCAGACTGAATGTAGGCCCTGTAGTTCACTCCCTGTCCTACATTCTGTCCATTCCTGAACCAGATGTAGGGAGGGTCACCAGCTGGATCACACATACTGTGACACTCCAGGTCTGTCCAGGTAGGATTGGTAGGGTGAGGAAAGGACACCTTCACCTGGAGATCTGGGTGTGAGAACAAGTTACAAACAATTATAAAAAAAAAATGTACAATAAGAAAACACGCACGCGCGCACACGCACACACACACACACACACACACACACACACACACACACACACACATTAGACTCATCATAGTTTACCTGTTACAGATAACTTCACTCCAGGGTCACCAGTATATTCCCCGCCTGGTAGGTTTGTTGTGAACCTAAACTTGTAGACAGCAGAGTCACTCTGTTTCAGGTCTTTGATTCTCAGGGTACATGTTCCATGACATCTGGACCCGGTACAGCTGACCTCTCCACGGCTGAATTCAACACGACCTGTATAGTCTGCATCGTGTTCCAGATGAACTGGCTGATACTTGTCTCCTTTAGTAAACCACAGTGTTCTGACTGTGTTAGGGAGGTACTGTACGTTGTCAGGGTATTCATAAGTGCAGCTGATGTCAACCGTTGCTCCTCTTAAAGCACAGACATTACTAGATGAGTAAGTAACCGTCCATTCACCATTACCCTGAAGCACTGTGAAAAAAGAAACACATCTCATTGAGAATGAACAAGACACAGAGGTTCACCTGATGAACAGACCAGAAGATACATAAAGAGATGGAGGCTGGTGGGTGGAGATGGAAACTACAGATACATGCTGACCACTGAGCTGTGAGGGGTAGCCAGGGGGCTATGGAGTTCAACCCCCCCCCCCCCCCCTGAAATGCAAAATATATTATAGTACACTAACTGAATAACATACACTAACATTTATTGAATTATGGTAGTGTTTAGTCTCTGTGTTTAGTGTCTGTAGGCCTCAGCCCTTGTGCTTCTGTTTGAGCGAGGTGACCAAAAGCTTTGAAATTACTTAGCAAGGAATATGGAGTAGATGAGGGGAGGAGAGGAGACAAGGATAGGATTAAAACGTCAACCATTGCTCCTCTTATAGTGCAGACATTACTAGATGAGTAATTTACTGTCCAGTCACCATTACCCTGAAGCACTGGTAAAAAACAAACACACCTCATTGAGAATCATACAGAATTCTCAATTAGAAAATAATCAATACCAAAGCAATAAAAATAATAAATGAGCATCTGTCGAGAAAGCTGTAAGCAACAATACGAGAGCTTAAGCAATCGGACCGTTCAGACCAGGCCCGTTTTGAACGGGCTCTGCACTAGTACACAGTAACATGTAGTTCTGTACCCTAAAAGGTATTCTGCATCTGGTGTCATCAGTGTCATCAGTTTAGCATATCAGTGTACTGTGGAGGGGACTTACACACTAAAGGAGACCCGAGTTGTTCGTATCCTTCAACAGCACATGAATAGCTTCCTTCAGACTTAAAGTAGCCCCTTGACTTCACTCCCTGTTCTACGTTCTGTCCATTCCTGAACCAGGTGTAGCCAGGGTCACCACCTAGATCACACATACTGTGACACTCCAGCTCTGCCCAGGTAGGACTGGTAGGGTCAAGAAAGGACACCTTCACCTGGAGGTCTGGGTTGAAGAACAAGTTATACATAATTATTCTAAATAATTAAGATAACAAATAACACAAACTTTATAAAACCAACACAGCCACAGACACACAAACAATAAAAACACACAGATAAACAATAACACACCCACACACACACTGTACTCATTGGTAATCTAATTGTACCTGTTACAGATAACGTCACTCCAGGGTCACCAGTATATTCCCCATCTGGTTGGTTTGTTGTGAAGCTAAACTTGTAGACATCAGAGTCACTCTGTCTCAGGTCTTTGATTCTCAGGGTACATGTTCCATGACATCTGGACCTGGTACATCTGACCTCTCCACAGCTGGATTCAACATGAACTCTATAGTCTGTATCGTGTTCCAGATCAACTGGCTGATACGTGTCTCCTTTTGTCAACCACAGTGTTCTGAATGTGTTAGGGCGGTACTGTACGTTGTCAGGGTATTCATAAGTGCAGCTGATTGCAACCGTTGCTCCTCTTAAAGCACAGACATTACTAGATGAGTACCTAACTCTCCAGTCATCATTACCCTGAAGTACTGTGAAAAAACAAACACATCTTATTGAGGACGAACAAGACACAGAGGTTCACCTGATGAACAGACCAGAAGATACATGAAGAGATTCAAAATCAAAATTCAAAAAAACGTTATTTGTCCCCAGGGGGCAATTGAGGGCACATAGCAACAGCATTACAAAGGACAGGGCCATGTCCAAACAAAAAACAAACGAAAACACAGCATTGCTACCTGGCAGACAATACACACAAGCACAGGTGTCTACAAATACACACATTTATATAAATATGTATAAAATATGCAAAGTGCATGTTTATAAATGGAGAACTGACTCTTAAAAGTGTAAAATGTGTCAAATATGACATAAATATAAAGTGCAATCAGTTAATAAATACCATAGATGGAGGCTGGTGGGTGGAGATGGAAACTACAGATACATGCTGACCACTGAGCTGGGGTGGAGGGGGTGGGGGGTTAGTGTGTGTTATCACTAACTGAATAACACACACTAACAGTTCATGTTATGGTCCGAGTAAGGTGTGGATCCATGTGCGGAAAGAAGAGACAGCAGGCAGCCATGTGTTTGTAAAAACAAAATGACTTCTTTGGGGAAGTAGGTACAAACACAGTACAAAAAACAGACTTTTTGCAAGAAATTGAAGGTAAGAATAGTGTCTCAAATACACTATTCTTAAAAGTCTAAACTGGGATCCAAGTTCCGGCAAAATACAACAACGACAAACGAAGATACAGCAGGGAGTTTGGGGAGCAAAGGGAATAAATAGGCATTGACAACCTAAGCACTGCGGATGATTAGTCCATGATTGTATGGTGCCCGGTAAGAATACCACCGTGCTAGGCTGTGGTAGAGCACCTATAGGTCGCTGCAGCCCCAATGCGTAACAGGGTAGTGGAGGCTACTGTGCTTAGTCTCTGGAGGCCTCGGCCCTAAAGTCTGTGTACTTCTTTTGTGGCAATGTGACCATAAGCTTTGTCATTACTCAGATGTGGAGACAAGGAATGTAGAGGAGAAGGAAAAGAGAAGAGTAGAGACGAGTAGAAGGAGAGGAGAGCATGAGAGAGGTAAGGAGATGGCCTGCATTGTCTACCTTATCAGTGGATCTGAATTCCAACATTGCAGCAGAATTCATGTCTAAATCATCATTAATAGAATAAATAGGGGTAAAACAGTAGCTTTCAATATTTAACTCTTTTCAAAAGTTGAAAAGTCGAAAATTAACTAATCTAACCCCATAATGTATATCGTTCAGGATTGTCTAGCAACCAGGAAAGTATTGTTATCTTAAAAACAGTACCTTCAATTCAAGAGGCTTTATACAACCTGCAACAAAGTGGTATTTTACAATGACTGAAACATATAAAGTGGACCGTTCTCTGTTCTCGTGGTCTGTTTAACCAAACACAGCGTTCTAGATGGTGATTCTTTAATGTTCTGTTTACTACTATTCCATCTTCAAAATGCTGTGGTTTCACCCTCTCCTCGTTCTAGTTGCTTGGATGTCATGTTATTGAAACAGTTATATGTTAACGATGTAAATTAACCAACCTGGTACTGATAGAAGGAAAGCTAGAAATCCTCTTGCTGCTGATCTATTCATAGTGATTCCTCTCCTCTCTCACTTTGTTCTGGGAGATATTCAAACACACCTGAATAAAAAAACTAATAAACAATTAAAAACGACACACAAGCAAAACTCTATGAATAAGATTCATTAACCATAGCAATACAAGTTACGAGTTAGTGTAGAGAAGGAAGCTGGTCTGACTTCTAGTCTGTGGTTCCAGTTCATGCAGTTAGCTGAAAAGACACCAAACAGCATTGAAAGACTTCCTTCCTCTTCACACTATGATTCACAGAAGAAGCAAAAGAAGCCTGGTAACAACTGGGCGTATCAAAGAATCACCTTTTTAGACCACAATGAACGGTACAAAGTTGTTTCTTGTTTGAACTTCTGCTTTTTTATAATATTGTTATTATTCTTGGGTCCTTCTGCTCCTTACTCACACATACGCAGGCAGGCAGGTAAACATGTATACACGTACACACACACACACACGCACACACTTGCACCATGGTTTTTCATAGTTTTCCCTTTTGTCAAGTCTGTTGTGAGTCTTACTTCTCAAATGCTAGCCCCAACACTCATGTGTTCACCTTTGATTTGATGATTTTCTTTTTAAACAATACTTTCTCCTTTATTTTCACAAAGAAAATTTGTATCATCAGACCATCATACAGTAAAGCATCCTCAAAACCCTCCCTAAATTCCTCCCTCCCTCCACATTGTTCAGGATAAAAAACGAATTTGTGGTGAATAGAAAATGTTTTCGGAGTCAAGAAGCTCCATAAGCATCTGTGGAGCAAGCGGGACAGCCAACCGGCCAGTTATATATAGTTATGCAATATATATGTCAAGCAATGAAATAAAGTCAAGAAACTACAACATCGTTTGGGGTTCCAGGTCATCATGCAGTTAGCTGAACAAAATAAATGTAAAGAACAAAGAAAAAGCATCAGAATTATCATGGCATGGAAGTCTGTTTTTTTATTGATAATGTAAGCATTACGTAAGACTACCTCTTAAAACTCCAATGTGATAGGATAGGCTTTCATATTCATGTTATCATTTGATTAATATAGTGCAATAATGAAAATGACCATCACAGGATCACCAAACTCAAAAAATACAATTAAGAAAATGCAAAGATCCCATATTAATGATAGAGATGTAGAAAATAGCATTATAATGCACAGAAAACAAAGTGCAGTAGGATATGCAGCAAACAATCAGCCAAAGTATTGTCCAGTTTCACCTGAATGAATGAGACACTATACTGAGTCCCACTATCTAAATCCTGCTGCCGCTACTGTTTCGCACTCTGGGGTGTTGATTTGACGGCGCTTACAACTGGGAGGTTCCTCCCATCTCTGTCTGGACCTGGTCCCTGAAAGAAGACAGAGGAGATATAAAATTCAGCCTCCTTGTAAAGCAGATCCATTGGGTTGATTACGTCCTTAAAGAGTCTATTTTGACCACAGAGTAAAGGACCTCATCTGTCTGGTTTGATTGGACACGGGAGCCAGCCAACCAGCGAGGGACTTCCTGGTTCTCTGAGAGAGAGGTCGGGATGATGGCAGAGTGATGGTCATCCTGCTCTTCTATTGGTTCTCTCTGTGCTGCAGGAGCCAAGTGATTGGTCCGAGCTGAGACGTTTTCATACACAGGAACAGGAAGTAGCTGATGGGGAGTGAGGACAGAAGAGAACATTTAGAAAACACTTCCTGAATGCAGTCCTGGAGGTCATGTGTTTCTGGTTCATCAAGAGACCCTTGGTGCTGACTAGGGGTCCCGGCATGCAGGCTGCTGTAGGCCTCACTTGAAGTCCCTCCTGCAACGTTTCCTCCAACTGTTGGGCTTTTGTCCTTTAACAACATCGTCATTTGCTTCTTTAAAACCAGATTAGATATCAATCATTTCCATCTTCTCATTCTGCACACTGGCAGAAGTACCTCAAGATAATA
The DNA here is from genome assembly GCF_902167405.1 of Gadus morhua. Taxonomy (NCBI): domain Eukaryota; kingdom Metazoa; phylum Chordata; class Actinopteri; order Gadiformes; family Gadidae; genus Gadus; species Gadus morhua. The sequence continues at coordinate 8,470,446 of NC_044070.1, forward strand.
GTTTTTCCTCCAGATCTCACCTTAGCACTCATCCTGAATCTCAACCTTTTCACAAACAAACTTTTTTCACAAACAAACTTTGTCAAGTTTCTATTCTCAGATGACCCCACCATTGTTTTGAGAGTTGGTTTTCAGAGTTGGTTGGGCCGCATTTGGGCACGTTGGTTGGGTCCGCACGACAAAGTTTCCCCAAAGGAATATTTAGCCCAAACAGTCGCATGGTAGATCCATAGATCTGGTAGGTCAGATGGTTTTCCACGTCAGCTGAGCTACGATGCTGTCCATGATGCTTACATGGCAAATGCGGCCCAAACAACTCTGCTTTTGGATATTTTGTTTTTTTCCATTAGCCTAGGCCTAGAGTCCTGCACGGGTCAATTTTTTGAGACCCGCACCAGCGATGTCCAGCACCAGATCCGCCCCATCACCCGTGATAATATCAAAATGAAATCCGCACCCGCCGAGACCCGTTAATATTTGTCCTGTTAACCGACCCGTGCCCGTAGTAAATCACACACAAGCTAAAATCATTCAAATTAATGTGCTTTATTTGTATCTTGCACTATTGGAGCACGTATAGGATACCCTCTTACGCTCCGCCTCCACAGGGGAGACGTTCCCGCCAGGGCCGATGCTCTCTCGGGGGCAACACCCTTCACTTTGACCGGCAGTGGTCTGCTTATAGGTCGGAATATGGTCGGGATGTAGCGGCCACCGATCCTTGATAGGCCGGGTACTTTATTCTTTATTACTCACAACCGGAATCGTTCATTACTTCACTAAACTGACACGCACACTACCGCTCGCTCTCCTCGATCGTCCACTCACTTGCTGACGTCACACACACACACACACACACACACACACACACACAGCCAGCGATATGCGTAGGCCTACGAGATACTTTCTCGTAAGCACCAGATACTTTCTCGTGCTCACGAGAAACCCAAAAATAAATAAAAAATTGCCTCATATCCCTTTGCCATATTTTGTTTAGTGTTCGTTGTCCCCTTGTCAACCAGATCATTCCCTCACCTTACATATCCTGCCTGCAATCACCTCATTCCCCTCACCTGTGTGTCCTTGTCTTCTTCCCACCTTTAAATCATTCCTGTATCAATCCCTCCCCATGCATACTAGGTCACCTCCTTAGTTCCCTTGTCAGATCTTTATTTTTGTCATGTTCTTGGTTCCTCTTGGTTCCCAAATTTCAATGTATTTTTCGGCCTGTTCACGGAACAGAGATTTTGAGTTTCCTTATTAAAAGCCCAGTTCGTTATTTTCCTGAGTTGTCTGCAATTGTATCTATACCTCTCTGTCTTTTGCTGCCCCGCCAGGAACCGCCTTGACACTCAGGGTATATCCCCCGTGTGTCTTAGTAGTAAGGATGGGTTAGTAATAAATGGCTTCCGTTGTATCACCTCCTCCACAGTATCTGGCCTTCCACCCTGTCCATATGCTTTTCTGGAGGCCCTCTTTTTTCTGGAGAAGGGAACAGCGAGATGAAGAAGAAGGCACAGGAGAAGTAAAGGAATGGAAATTAAGAAAATAAATATCACCTCATCCAGAGGAAGACGAGGAGGAGTATGGTGGCCAGTAAGACAAAAATGGTTCCCACAGCTCCTGTTGTTGTCCATGAAGATGATGTCGCCCCTGGTACATAGTCAGTTGATTTCAAACACTGATGACAAACTGCGAGATAATTATGCCACTGTTTAACTGTTTACGTGTGTGTGTCTTTTAATTGAATAATTACCTTTAATGAACACTGAGGTGGAATTATGATGTCCTATTGCATTATGAGCTTGGCAGTAATAGTTTTCTTCATGCTCAGATGTAATATAAGTGATGGTGTAGTTCTGTCCTGATTCTTTCACTGGGATTGCAGGTTCCTTGAACCAGGTGTAGTTAGCTGCTGGGTTGGCATCAATGCTGCAGCTCAGAGTCACAGAACTGCCCTCCTCTACTTCACCAGAGGGACTCATGGTCACTGAGGGGGTCTTTGGAGGGTCTGTTAACAGTTCAAATTTCATTAATTTAAAAAAATTCCGGCAGTTTGGATCCATTCATGAAAAATGACATGTAGTTCACACCCAAAAGGTAAAATTATACCTGGGATCATGTGGAGTGGACTTACACACTAAAGGAGAGCGGAGACGTGCATATCCTTCAAAAGCACATGAATAGCTGTCTCCAGACTGAATGTAGGCCCAGTAGTTCACTCGTTGTCCTACATTCTGTCCATTCCTGAACCAGATGTATCGAGGGTCAACAGCTAGGCCACACATACTGTGACACTCCAGCTTTGCATAGGAAGGATCAGTTGGGTAAAGAAAGGACACCTTTACCTGTATATCTGAGTGAGTGAAGTTACACACAATTATATAAAAAAATGTAAGATAAGACAACACCCACACAAAACCATAAACACACACACACACACACACTGGTAATCCAAGTTTACCTGTTACAGATAACATCACTCCAGGGTTACCAATATATTCCAAACCTAGTTGATTTGTTGCGAACATAAACTTGTAGACGGAAGAGTCACTCTGTCTCAGGTCTTTGATTCTCAGGGTACATGTTCCATGACATCTGGACCCGGTACATCTGACCTCTCCACAGCTGGATTCAACACGACCTGTATAGTCTGCATCGTGTTCCAGATCAACTGGCTGATACTTGTCTCCTTTAGTAAACCACAGTGTTCTGACTGTGTTAGGGCGGTACTGTACGTTGTCAGGGTATTCATAGGTGCAGTTGATGTCAACCATTGCTCCTCTTAAAGCACAGACATTACTAGATGAGTATGTAACTGTCCAGTCACCATTACCCTGAAGCCCTGTGAAAAAAACAAACACATCTCATTGAGAATTATAAAGAATTCTCATTGAGAAAAAAATCGTAAAAAGGCAATAAAAAATAAATAAATGAGCATCTGCCGAGAAAGCTGCAAGCATCAAAACAGGAGTCAAGGCCATCGGCCCTTTCAGAACAGGCCCGTTTTGAACAGGCTCTGCAGTCATTCATAGTAACCATAGTTCTGTACTCTAAAAGGTCCATTACATCTGGTATCATGTCAGTGTACTGTGGAGTGAACTTACACACTAAAGGAGAGGTGAGATGTTCGTATCCTTCAACAGCACATGAATAGCTCCCTTCAGACTGAATATACTCCCAGTAGTTCACTCCCTGTCCTACATTCTGTCCATTCCTGATCCAGATGTAGGGAGTGTCACCAGCTAGACCACACATACTGTGACACTCCAGCTCTGCCCAGGTAGGATTTTCAGGGTATAGAAAGGACACCTTCACGTGGAGATCTGGGTGTGAGATCAAATTACACACAATTATTCTAAATAATTAAGAACACACACACACACACACACACACACACACACACACACACACCACTCATTGGTAGTCCAAGTTTACCTGTTAAGGATAACGTCACTCCAAGGTCCCCAGTATATTTCCCACCTGGTTGGTTTGTTGTGAACCTAAACTTGTAGACAACAGAGTCACTCTGTCTCAGGTCTTCGATTCTCAGGGAACATATTCCATGACATCTGGACCCGGTACAGCTGACCTCCCCACAGCTGGATTCAACACGACCTGTATAGTCTGTATCGTGTTCCAGATCAACTGGCTGATACTTGTCTCCTTTAGTAAACCACAGTGTTCTGACAGTGGTCAGGAGGTACTGTACGTTGTCAGGGTATTCAAAAGTGCAGTTGATGTCAACCATTGCTCCTCTTAAAGCGCAGACATTACTAGATGAGTACGTAACTCTCCAGTCATCATTACCCTGAAGCGCTGTGAAAAAACAAACGCACCTCATTGAGAATGAACAAGACACAGAGGTTCACCTGATGAACAGACCAGAAGATACATAAAGAGATGGAGGCTGGTGGGTCGAGATGGAAACTACGGATACATGACCACTGAGCTGTGAGAGGAGCGTTCCACATCACGGGACACTAGTGGAGTAACCAGGGGAGGTATCAAGTTCAACCCCCCCCCCCCCCCCCCCCCCCTGGATTCAGGAATCTAAATATAGATATAGTACATTTTTTATTTGAATCAAAAGTAAGATTGGGTTAAAGAACGTAATTTCATAATTTGCCATTGCAACAGGTCATGACATTCATTGAAATTAGCTATGAAAACAGTTAATGAATTATGGTGGTTTAGAATGTGTTTAGTCTCTGTAGGCCTCTGCCCTATAGTCTATGTGCTTATTTTGTGGCAATGTGACCATACTTTTTTTTTTTTTTTAATTAGATGTGGAGGCAAGAATGTAGAGGAGAGGAGACAAGGATAGGATTGGACACTAGGGGAGGAAAGAAGGATATAAGAGTTGTGGTGAGATAATTCAGACAGTATTTTGATCTAAAACCCAGTAAAGTACTTTCAGTGCAAGAGGCTGTATACAACTTGCAGTGAGGTGGCATTTTTCAATGACTAATGAACCATAACTGAAGCATATGAAGTGGACCATTCTATATTCTCGTGGTCTGTTTAACGAAACACAGCGTTCTAGAGGGTGATTCCTTAATGTTCTGTTTACTATAATTCTATCTCCAACATGCTGTGGTTTCACCCTCTCCTCGTTCCAGTTGCTTGGTTGTCATGTTATTGAAAATGCTCAACTGAATCATCACAATGTAAATAAACGTACCTGGTACTGACAGAAGGAAAGCTAGAAATCCTCTTGCTGCTGATATTAGAGTCATAGTATGTCCTCTCTCTCACTCTGTTATTCTGGGAGATATTTAAACAAACCTGCAGGTCAACAATGAAAAAGTTCATGCAAAGAAAATCTATGAAAGACGTGTTAAGAATTGAAATAAAGGTTAAGAAAATATAACCACTTACGATAGAAGGCGTGGCTGGTTTGACATCTGGTCTGCGGTTTCAGTTCAGCATACATTTCTGTTCGGTTTGACAGAAAACAAGAAAAGACTTCCTCCTAACGCAGCAGAGTTAACCTGAAGCCTGGTAACTCATGGGCCTAGAACATATGATTACCTTTTAGACCACAATGAACAGGACCTTCATGTTTTATCTTTCAACGTCAGCGACGTTGCCACTGGTGCCACTTCTCATGGGCGTAGAGTCCGATCCTTGAGCCGCACATTCGTCCGCAGATGGAGCAAGGGAAAGCAGATGCCAGAAAGGTATCTGCCGCCCACTGGTGTCTCTGGCTGCGCCTCTCGGAACATCGGCCTTGGTTGGTTTGGTGAATTTGACAAACTGCAGTAGCACAAGTTACCTGCCAGGCTGGTCTGTTGAGTGCCAGAGATTTGAGCTGTATGAGGGAAATGTTCGCTCGCTTTAGGAGGTCCCTGGTGTAGTCCTTAAAGCGCAACTTTTGCCCTCCAGAGGATCGCTTTGCGCCCATTAGTTGGCTGTAGAGGACTTGGTGGGGCAGGCGATGTTCAGGCATGCGTAAGTTTCGATCTCCCCAGGACAGGCCGAGGATCTTCTGTAGGCAGCGTACATGGAAGGCCTCTAGGTTGCTGATGTGCTGGCGGTATGGGGTCCATGACTCTGCCCCCTAAAGCAGAGTGGAGAGACATAGAGCGTTGTAAACAGCGACCTTGGTACTGACCAAGGTCGAGATGGGACATGACCTCGGTTTTTTTAATGTTAACCTGTAGGCCAAAGGATTGGTACAGATCAGTTATTGTGTTGAGGGCGTGCAGCATATAGTCCGGGCTTTGAGCTAAGATTGCACAGTCATCAGCATACTGAAGCTCACAGATTTGGCGGGTCTTTGTCTTTGTGTGGGCCTGGAGCCGACGGATGTTGAAGAGGCTTCCATCAAGGCGGTATTCCACACGGACACCGTCTTCATGTCCCATTACACTGTGAAAGAGGCAGGTGATGGCAGAGAGGAGGATATTAAAGAGCACCGGATCCAAGACACAGCCTTGCTTCACCCCAACGTTTACCTTGAAAAACGCTGACTGGACTTGCTCCTGTGAGCACTCTGGCTTGCATCCGTCATGCAGCTGCTGTAGGATGCTAAGAAACTTGGGTGGTACTCCAAATTTGCAGAGGTATTTCCAGAGCAACTCACGGTTGACCGTGTCAAAAGCTTTGCTGAGGTCGATGAAGGCTATGTAAAGGTCTTTGTGATGCTCGGCTCTACTCCAGCAGCTGCCTCAAGAAAAAAACCATGTCTGTCGTGGATCTGGTCTTCCGGAAACCGAACTGTGTTTCCGGAAGCACACCTTCTGAGATGTGCTCAACCAATCTGCTGATCATGATCTTGGCCAGGACTTTCCCTGCTTTCCCCGCATACTGCTCTGTCTCCCTTCGTTTATAAATGACCACGATGTTAGCATCTTTCCAGTCCTGTGCGAGAATCCCATGTTCCCAGATTTTTTGGATCAGGTGGTGCAGGCGACTCGTGAGGATGTATCCTCTGTTTTTGAAAACCTCTGCAGGGATTCCTCCAGGTCCAGCGCTTTTATTGTTCTTCAGCCCTGCAATGGCTTGCTGGATTTCTGAGTAAAGTAGTGGGATGTCCAAGTGCGTGGTTGGCGGCAGGTCTGGGAGATTATACAGAATATGTGGGTCGACAGGGCTGTTAAGGGCTGTTCTTAAGCCTGTTCTTCATCTGGAAGATGGTGTTGGTAATGACCAGCTGGTGCTCTGCACAAAGGGAGAGGAGTCTGAGCCTGTTGTGGTTCATCTTCCCCACTCCATGCTGGCCAATGACTTTACTCCATTCCAGGTGCTCCGTGCCCACTCTAGCATTGAAATCTCCCATGAGTAAAAGCATGTCCGTAGCCGGGGTTTTCTGTAATATGGCATCAAGAGCTCTGTAGAAATCCTCTTTGACGTTATGCTCGGCATCAAGCATTGGTGCAAATGCACTGATGATGGTGGCAAAGCGTTCCTTTGCCAGGGGAATGCGCCATGTCATCAGTCGTTCATTGATGCCGATGGGGAGTTCCAGAATGCGCTGCAGCAGTTTAGACTTCAAAGCAAAGCCAACCTCATGATTACGGCGAGTGCCTTCGGGGACCCCCTTCAAGAAGGTGTACCCAGCACCAACGTCTGACGGGGAGTCCTCCCCATGTAGTCTTGTCTCGCTGAGACCACCAGTGCTGTCCTGCGGTGGGGCCCTTCAGGAGTTCCAGCTAGGTCCAGCAGTATGCGAATGTTCCACGAAGCAATGCTTAGCTTACTTTTATCTTTTATATTTAGACCGCGAGGGGGGATGCTCCGACAGTTGCGGCTTACCGTCCGGAGTATGGGGAGCAGGCAACTTTTGGACCACCTTTTCTAGGTCCTTCCCCATCTCAGGGGTGAGCCGTGTGGGGCTGCACAGTCGCAATGGAAGCTGCCGAAAAGACGCGCTGCTCCATCCCACAGTCTTAACGACCATCACTCCTTCGCCGCCTGTGTGCATGGTTTAGCTAGATACTCCCAGCCACATCCTTGGCCTGTACCCACCACCATTCCACAACGCCACAGGACAGGCAAGAAGGTTGCGCATAGGTGAGGATTAAGGTGACGTGTGGGTGCCCAGACCTCACTCCCACCATCTACACACCTACCAGATGGACCTCCAGCAGCATGAGGGAACCCATGACGACCTTCGTCTGGCAGGAGTTGCAGGGGGCTGCCGGTGGTCCGGTCAGTTGGACTCCACCTGCCCCACCGTTGGGGTCTTCACTATTTACCCAAGCTGGGGCTATTTACCCATAACTGGGACAGCGGTTGACAGGCAACAGGGCATTTCCACTCACCGATGGGCCTGCATGCCACGTCTCTGGGGCCCACTGCTGGTCCGAGATCCTGTACAACTTAGCCTGGGGCCGCAAGGGACCAGTTACCATGTGTGCCACAGGGAGGCGTGTACGAGATCTTGGCAGTGAAGAGGCTATGTACCTGCTGAGGAGACTTCCGCTCCTCTTTTCGCCCCTGAAAACAAAGGGCTAACCGGTGGCAGCAGCTGAAGGCAGAGAGTAGCAAGCAGCATGCAGCATGCACTAACTACAAGCACTACTACTCCAACACTACTGCACAGACGCATCACATGCCCTGTGTGTGTGTGGACACACACACACACACACACACACACACACACACACACACACACACACACACACACACACACACACACACACACACACACACACAACATAGTTATTGTTTTGTGGTAGAAATTAATGATTATATTCTATGGTAAACCATGATTATTATTAGGCCTATATATCTAATGGTAGAAAACATTTAAAGCGTCTCTGGATTCTGATCCAGGGCTTGACACGGTGCCAGGGAGTCTGGGGTAAGAGCGTATGTTGGAAGGAACCCCCCACAGGAGCAGGAAGCTACGGGGTTAATGCGTGCTGACCTCAGCCTGGTGTCCTAAATTATTTTGTTGACAATTTGGTTAGACAAATTTATGATTGATTGTGGGCGGAAACCTCAAACAAAAAACTGCTTTGTGTGTGTGAATAAAGAGGAAGCCGAGATCTGTTGACCGCCAGTGCTTTGCAAACCATTCGGCTTTGTTGTTGCTTATTTGTGGGTAGCAATAAAGTCTCTGTCAATACTTGCTCCGGACCCCTCGATTTATTTTCCTCTATCTTAAGTTAGTCGAAGTGTTTATATCTCGTTTAAATTCCACGACAGTTTCACCTTTAGTCAAGTCTGCTACTTGTGTGGCTTACCTCTCATGCAATCCCCAGGGTGTGGGACAGCACAGCTCTGGAGAGAACATCACCCACTGTGTTCCCCAGTGAACTTTTTTTATCAACAATAGTTTCAACATACATTATTCAAACAGAAGACTTTAATACAGTAAAACACCCCTCATCCCTCCCTCCCTCCATCCCACCCCATTCTTCAGGATAAACAAAACAACGATAATAACTAAAGCTGAAAACACAGAAAAACTAACTAAAGAGTGCTTTCCAAAGTTTGCTTTCCTCTCACCACATGAGTAAGCTTCTCTAGTGGTAGGCTGGATGAGTTTCAACACCCACATACCAGGACTAGTAACGTCCAAACACAACCAGATCAATGCAATTACTGGAGGAGACACATTAATAAAGGTTTGGTTTTGGATTTACTGAAAATATAATGAAAAGATGAACTCAGATTAAACCCTTCTCTAGAGAGAAGAACACTCATGTGTTCACTAGTGAAATGATGAACTTGGAAAGAACCCAACTCTAGATAAAGAACACTCATGTGTTCACTAGTGATTACCGATGGTTCCTTGGATACATCATGCTGATGGTTCCTAACAAATGACTTTAAATGTGTGGTCCCTCCCCGAAATAACAGAAATAGCCAAGGTTCAGTCTCACAGTGATCCGTCTGACTTCTCCATTTTCTTACAGGTGTCTCAGCTATAAGAACATTTTGAGAAGTACAAGCTCTCAAATTAGTCGGAATACGACAAACGTTTGGATGAACTACCTCAATTTTGTCTCAGTTAATCTCATACAAATATCAGTGACACGTTAACATAATCTTTTATGATACGCCTAAAGCCGAACAATTCATGCAATTGTGATGTACCAGATATATGGTTTATGCACATCTATTACACACCTTTTTACTTACACTTTTTAAGTTTGTTTTGGAAATGAGCTGCAAAAACAAAGCCAGGAATAGATCTCATGTGAAAGGCCATAGGGTGACCAGCATGTTGAAGTAAACGTAATGCTCTCATTAGGTTGGTTCTCAAAAAATCATTGGTTTTCTGAAAAAAAAGTTGCTTGTGATTCAACTGTGTGTAAGTCAGTTATGGCATTAACAGGGAAGATTTGTATTTATTCATTTTAAACTTGGAGATAAAAGTGCTTTACAGTTGGGTGAAGTCTTAAACTGATTCTTGAGTGCGGATTCTAGTTTTTACAGCTAATTCTAATTACTACAGTACGTCTTGCTTCTGTCTGCTTCTCATTCAGTTGCACATTTAATAGGTGCCTTATAATGACTAATTAAGAGCCAATATGCTAATAATATGCAAGCCTATAAGCTACTAGTCAATGGTTAATGTGGTTCCTTAATATATAGTGTTAGGTAGTTAAATTTTTTATGTTTTGCTTAATTCACTTATATTGTCCTTTTTTGAGGCATTGCGAGAATTTGCACCATCTACCGGTGGTGACGGTGCCACCCTTTGAATGGCTGCTGGTAGCGCATGACTGGAAGAAGGCAGGCCAGCAGATACCATAATTTACCGCTCCGTCTGTGATCTCGACTGGCGCTCCGTCTGTGAACACTCTGTTCTGTGACAAACTCTGTTTGTGCCTATGAAGCCTGCTGCAGCCTTTGCCTTTGGACTTTAAAGATGAACTGCAATGACATTTAAGGTTGAGTTGATATAACAGATGTATTGTCTGCCTTCTCATTGGTACAATAACAAAAAATGGCTGAACTTGCTAAAAGGGATACAATTGTACGGTGAAAGTGTTGTTTATGTTACGGGGCGCCGCCATGTTGGATTTCAATAATCAGCTACGTCACTGGCATGGTAACCTACTCCTACTCTGTGGCTCTAGCAGCCATAGCAGGTTATGAGTCAGACTCTGAGGCTCGCTGAAATGGCTGCAGAAAAGCAAATAACCAGGTCTACAGGAGGATCATACTGCATTGCTGCAGTAATCAATTATATAGGGCCAAGGCAACTGGGGTAATCATACATTTCCACAGACTACCTTTGAATAGGAAACCAGCCCTTATTACATGGCTGGCAGCCTTAAAACTGGCTAACCCTCCGATAGCCCCTGTCATGTCAGGCCCCGTCCACACGAAGCCGAAACGGGCGAAACCGTTCCGGTTTCGATCTATCCGGTTTCGGAGTATCTCCATAAAGACGGAGTCAAGCGAAACCGGGTAGATCTGTAGAAACGCTGTAGTACACATGCCAGGCCCATAAGGGGCGCTGCTTCTGCTACAGAAATCCAGAAGAAAATTAAATAAGAAGAACAGGCGAGCATGCGCATAAAGGCTGCCCCCCGAACCACTAACAACACAAACAAACAGTCAGTCAACAGTCTTAATAAATAATGGCTTAGCAACCCAACAAGGGACATGATCTGCTGCAGAACGATTACAAGCCTGTAGTCCGCCATCATCTTTGTTGTGAGTTCTGAGACTCCGCGGGCTTAACAGTCATTGGCTAGGGGGTCGAGGGGTGGGCCGATGACGTCATCGTTTACGGTTTCAGTCGGTTTCAGGCGTCCGTACGAATCCAAAACGAAACCGGGTAGATTTGAAACTACCTCCGAGGGTGGTTTCAGAAGTTTACGGTTTCGGTCAGCGGATTCGCCGGCTTCGTGTGGACAGAAGGCCGAACCGTACAAGACCTTGGCGGTTTCGCCATGAAATCGGCTTCATGTGGACGGGGCCTCAATCTCCACAAGCTAGCACTCCGACCATAAAGTGTATAATCTATTACTCCGACGATATCACACATCTATGTTTCCAACCTGCTAATTAAACCACGGCGGGTCTGTAAACAGAAGTTCCACATATGTTCCTTGCATGTCTGGGTTAAGGTTCAGGGTCTGCGTTCAGGGCCTAATCGACCAGGTAATAACGCGTCCTGCCGTCCTCCGAGCTCCAGAAAACCAAGTTCCAGGGTAATATTTAGCTCAGACATCGTTCACTCAATACATTCATGATCCAAAATCTGACCACAGCTTACCTCAGATCTGGTGAACTGGGCTTTTATTTCTTTCACTTCACATGTTTCAACCAATCCTGTTGCTGGAGGCAGAGCCATTTGCAGACAACTAGACCAGCCCATGAACATTTTAAAATGTAAATACACAGACATTCCTGTATAATTAAGGTGTCTGACAGCTCCCTCTGCTGGACAACAGTCTCACACAAACTACATTTTCCGTTTGAACCAACGTAGCTATAGTACATTGACGTGAGACGGGTTGGTGGATTGAACGTGTTGTAGTAGCAGAGAATGGCCTGCGGGGCAGTATGTACATTGTTAAAGACATTATTAGCTTGAATTTAGTAGTAATATGGAGGTTTCATATTTTTACAAAATGGATTATGTGAACATTGCTGAATAACAATCATGTATATTAAATGTATTGCAGGAGTTTAGCTTGACATTAACCAAGTTAAAGGACAATTAAATGAACCGCACCAAACATGTAGAAGTCAATGTGGGATTTTAATATATAAACAAAAACACTTGACAGAAGTTTGATACAGTTTTTTAAAGGAAAGCCGAGGAAAACATTTTCCCAAATGTATCTTTTCAAAATGTCACCACCATTCCGAAAGCAAGTGAAGAGGTTTGTGTAAAAGCAGTCCTCCCTGAACAGCTCTGTCCCTGACTCTAAACCCTGACTCTCAACCCTAACGCTAAACCCTCTGAGGGCAGGAAGACGCGCCTTCAGTGTAAAGGTTTGAACCACAGAGAAGGAAGAAAAGAGGAAGGAGTAGTGAAGTAGTGAGGTTAGTGACAGACGTGAGGGAAAGGCGTGTGGAAGCACACGGTTACATGTGGGGTCAAGAAGATCACTCCCACTGGAGGTCATTGATCCATCAGCCTCAGACTGCTGAGCTCAGCAGGTCTTCTGGAGGACGAGGCTCAGATGAACTGAGGAGACGGGACCAGCAGGATGTCAGGATCAGGGTGGGTTTAGCTCAGGTGTGTCTACCCCTGACCAAACAGGATCAGGTGAGGTTCAGCTCAGGTGCGACTGCCCGGACCAAACAAGGACATTGATTAGGTTCAATATTCAAAAGATGCAACATTATCTGAACCAAAGACAAGTCATTAAGGAGCAGGCAGGCTTTAGGGCACCTTGCTCAAGGACGCATCACTGTATTCTGAGGACTTGAACCTGGCACCTACCTAGTCCACCATGTCCAGATAATGCAAACTTATGAGGAATCCTTGATGGTAGTGCTGGTAGTCCTCAGGATTTGCCTTCCAGATGTACGGCTTCTCCATCAGTCCTCCAGATTCCTGGTCTGGTTACAAACGTAATTTGTCTCTAATGTAAGGAAGCAAACACAGTAGTAGTTTGTCTCTAATGAAAGGTAACAAACACAGGAGTAGTTGGGCTCTAATGGCGCGTAACAAAGTAGCAGCTGTAGTTTGTCTGGTAAACAACCACAATAGTATGCCGTAACTTGTACTGCACAAACTAATCCTGCATTACGACAAGTCCACTCGGTTTATTTTAGGCAAACTTACGAAGGAACCTGCTTGGTGGAGTGATGTCGTCCTCCAGAGTCTTGGCTCCTCCATCAGCTCTCCTCAGCCAGAGTCCTGGTCTGGAACAAACAGCGCGAGTCTGGCCCTAAAGTCTGGTAACAAACACGTAGTTTGTCTTATTTTTAAGCCCTTTATTTCCAGTTTGTTTGGTTAATACAAACTTACAATCCTTATTGGTAGAGTGATGGTCATCCTCCAGATTCACGGCTCCCCTACCAGCTCGCCTCCGCTCCAGAAACACGTTCTTGTAAGAAAACACAGAGGCAGTTGGTTAATGTCAAAGTAACAGCTGTATTTTGCGCTTTAAGTCAACCATGTACAGTAAGTAAATACAAACTTACGAGGTATCCTTGTTGGTCGATTCCTAGTCGTCCTCCAGCGTCTCAGCTCCTCCAGCAGCTCTCCTCAGACAGAGTCCTGGTCTGGAACAAATAGCGGAAGTCTTGCTTCAACATGTGGCAAAACAGATGTAGTCGTCTGGTATATATATGGTACAAACGCTGGTAGTTTGTGGTAACAGTATTCTACGAGAAGTGACAGTGAGCGTGATGATCACTTCAGAGTCAAGCTCCATCTACCCCACAACAGACGTCCTTCACCAGGCAGGGCCTCCAGCAGCTGCTCCACAAGGCAGGGCCTTCAGCACGACTCCTCCATCAGCTCCTTCAGCACGACTCCTCCATCAGCTCCTTCAGCACGACTACTCCATCAGCTCCTTCAGCACGGCTCCTCCATCAGCTCCTTCAGCACGGCTACTCCATCAGCTCCTTCAGCACGGCTACTCCATCAGCTCCTTCAGCACGGCTCCTCCATCAGCTCCTTCAGCACAACTACTCCATCAGCTCCTTCAGCCATGGATTCCTGGTCTGGTTGAAAATACAGTTGGTCTCAGCAATAAATCACCTGGGGACGCAACACACCCCACCTCCTGCATCTGAGGTTCACTTGTAAATTGGAAGACAAATTGAAACACTTAAAAGACAACGTCTGCAGATTGTCGCGTTCAGCCATTCATCCACTACGGTCGTAGCAGAACTAGTAACATTAATGTGAATCTTGCATAACCCCCATATGAATTAACTCAAATAACAGCTTGGCACAGATTTAAAGTCATAAGATGATCAAAACCAGACCTAAACTACAGTGGATTTTAGTGTTTCAGATGAAGTTGGTGATGGTTACCCTCTGGTCCAGTGCTGCAGGCCCCTGGTCTCCAGCCTCAGTCTCCGGTCCACCCTGGCACCACAAGCCTCCGGTCCCCAGCCTCTCAGCCTCGCCTTTCAGCTACAGCAGCAGGTTTATATCAGCATTTGCCCAAAAATAAACTTAAGTGACACATCCGAAACCGAGTTACACAATTAATTGAACTATAATTTTATAAATCAAGGCTAGAAATGATTTGAGACCAGACATGAGCATCCCGTTCTTGGGAATGAAGCCAGAGCAGTCCACAAGTTTAAAGAAGTGGTTCAGGCCATGCATTGAAACTGACCTGAGAAGACTACTCACACACCAGAGCACTGACCTGTTCAGGGGGACTTCTGACAGGAGGTGGAGGTCTGGCTCTGGGTGAGGAGGTGGAGCTCTTGCTCTGGGTGAGGAGGCAGACGCCTTGGGACAAACTACATGTTACCTTTTTAACCTTGTACAATACTAGAGTATCTTCTACTGTAACATGTGGGAATGACGGCCATTATTTTAGCTTTGATATTATCCAGTTGCTAACTCTGCACCAAAGTCGTTGTTTAACGTCATTCTATTGGGTAGGGTTTAACTTCTGTGGCAATTAATGACAGCAGATATTTAGAACGTACAAAAGCTGAAGTAACAAAGAACACTAAGCAGTATCGATATTAAATCAAATTTACTCAGCCATATTCAGGTGCTGGGTTCCTTGAAGAAATGTCAAATTGTCTTCCACCTTGAAATGATTTTCAGCCTTCACTGATGTAAAAAATGGGGCCGCAAGTAGAACGCCGTTCTGTACGCAGCGAGAGTCCCGTCAACGTGGTTAAAAGTACGGCGCAACCATCGGAAATTATCAACATACTGTACGACGTACGTGTCAGTATGTATTTAATAAACTTAAATTGTTTAAGATAGGGGCAACAATTCCCAATGTAAACCGACTGAAAAATAGTTTCCGTTGGCAACGGCTCGAGGTTACGCAAATACAATCCAGAACGTTCCGCCAGATTCCCTTTAGGGGACTCCCGTCCAACTAACTGCCAGGTGGTTTCTTATGGTTGTCAAGACTACAACGTACTATGCTACCCATTGGGACTAAATCAAGTGACCGCACTCAGAACCTTCCACGGCGGGAAGCACAAACCGTCCGACTGGAATCCGAACATTCCGGCCGGAACCAACCAAAGAAAAAACAGAACCAGCGCCTCACCTTGAGCTGAACGGAGGAAGATCCTGAAGTCCAGCGATGGTCTTCATTAAAAACACAGCCAACAGACTTACCTTGAGGAGATCTGTTTGTTGCTGTTGGTCATTACTACTACTACTACGCACCCAGTGTGTACAAGTTATATCACTCAAAACCATACGAAGAAGCAAATTACCATGTACAACAACTTTAAACCTAAAATCCTGGAATCATTCAATACAAAACCGTGTCTACATTTTACAATTATCTAGATTATTCAGGGTACAAACCATACAGGGCAAATCTAAACGTTGAGCTCACAGAGAGCCGACCATAGCCCTGCAACGTCACCCTGACCGCCTCATCACCAACAGCAAATCATGCCAGCCAGCCAACACATGTACAGCTCCAGTGAGAAGTGAGCATCCGAGTGAAAAGACTGCCCATATTAAAAAGAAGCCCAATTCCTGAACTATCCAACCATCATCATGGTTTAAAGATTTACAGACTTGACATTCCATTGTGTTCTAATCCCCTTAGTCTGCTCCCTCGTTACTTATAAAACTCTACATCGCCATCACTAGAGTGTTGCATCCTACTCATGGGGTGTGGTCTGAGTGAGCAGAGATGCATGCTGGGATACAGTGCCGTCTGAAGTCTTCAGTTCTATAGAAACGCCCCTCAGGAGAAACCCAGTGTTTGAGAATCTTTCGTGACATCAGTTACATGAAATGGAATATCCTTCAAGATGCCGCCAGGATTCTCAGAGGAGAAAGGCCAAGAGGAAGATGTGTGGTTTCTTCCTCTCAGCCAGTAGAACACAACAACGGTCTTCATCAGAGTGCCATGGAACACTTTGAAACATTCTCCTCTTTACATCTTGAAGCCCCAGTGAAGGTTCCCTTACCTCCTCAGCTGAAGAGCAACACTTCAGCTCGAAGAGCGCACTAGCTGGAGTTCCCGGATTGGTTCTGATTTAAGGGAACCAATCGTTCAGCTAGTCCTGTCCGAAACAAATACAGTTCAGCCTGAGAAGACGTGCAACTGAGAGCAAGACAAGATCCACAGGGCTCTCCATCAATCCAGCCAGGTAGGAAGAGCCGTCTCATTACAGGTCTGAAGGTCATCTTGAATATCCATTTAGGTCCCTTTCCAACGTCACTCTCCTTGTGGAATTCCTTTTGGTGTCCATCCTCCATTGATCCTGATTGGTGTAGTCCTAGTTTGAAGTCACTGATCTGAACGCGCCGCTTGCATCCTTTTACACTTGAGTTGGGTACTCTCCTTCCTGCCCAGTGTGTTGGATATCGCTCCGGAGCGTCGCTCAGGGCTCTTCATGTCTACTGGAGGCCCTTAAGTAAACGTGTGGCCGTCCATCAGGTATGATTTAGTTGACCATTCCAATATCCCAAGCCAATCACACAGACCTCCGTATGAACATTATCACTGTCAAAGCAAGCCGGACACACACACAGAACCCAGGACAGGCACGTAGAACCCCATGCCAGGTGTGAGTGGGAGACACACACAGAACCCTAGCGATCCTCAAAAATCTTCCATCTCATGTCAAACCCAAACACACACACCACCACTGAGCCATAAAAGGCCAAACAATCATGCAGGGTAAAAACCTCATGCCAAATAACATTCCATCAACACCCCCCCCCCAGCTCTCCTGCCAGGGCACCCATAACAGAACAACCAATGTCTCCAGAGACGTAAATTATGTACAACATTCTTCAGTGGCGTCCCACATTGGTGATGGATTATGCTTGGCGTCTCCAAAATGTGTCCCAGGTTGATTCAACGTCTCTGAAGTTATGTCTTTGTAGTCCAGTGGTTTCCTGAATGCAAACGGTGCAGCTTTAGTCAGCCTGAGGACAGGAAGGAGGTCATCTGTTCAGAAGACCACCCAGTGGAGGGGGGTGGCTCTTGAGGAGCAGGATCCATCCGGGGATGGCCCCAGATTAAGACCTTCTTGGAAATGAAACTGTTCCTGAGGAGTCACGATGCCTGGAGGAGACTGTTGAATGTGTTCCATGGTTCTGTGTCAGACTGAAGTTGTGTTTCAGTCGTTGAGATGAGGAGCCCCCCCCCCCTCATCTCCCCCTGGCGTTTCTCCTTCTGAACCCCTGTCTCCATCTTTAAGAACATTCCAGTCCATGTAACTGACGTCACGACAGTTTCTCAAACACTCGGTTTCCCCTGAGGGGGCGTGTCTACAGACCTGTAGACTTCAGACAGCTCTGTATCCCAGTATGCACCTCTGCTCACTCAGACCACACCCTCATTAGTAAAAGCAACACTCACGTGAAGAAGATGCAGAGCTCAGGAGAGTAGAATGAAAGAAGACTGAAGATATCAGAACCCAACCTATTACTCCAGCTTACAACAATAACTTGGAGCCTGTAACCATTTTAACAAATCATTACAACCAACATACCCAGGTGAAAAAGTAGTATACTTTAGTGTATTACAAGTATAATTAAATTATACAAAAGTTAGTACAAGTATACTTTTACTTTTTGTGCTTAATTTAAAGTATACTTAACATATACTTTTAAAAAGTGTACTTCACAATAGATGTCATTAAATTAAACTTTAACGTACTTAAAAATAAGTATACTAATTCTGCAATACTTAAAGTGGTATTGCTTTGTACTTTTAAAAAGTATACTTTATTTTAAGTTTATTTAAATTGTACCTGAGTGTACTAAGAAAAAGTTTACTAAATTGCAAATACTTATAGTGGTAATTTAGTGTACTTATAAAAAGTGTACTTTATTGTAAGTGTATTGTAATTTGTTCCTAAGTGTACTTCTGAAAAGTACACTCATTTTCAAGTATTTTGGAATTCACTATTAAATTACTTTTTTAAAGTGTAATTTAATTTCACTTCATTAGAAGTGTATTGAAGTATACTTCCGTAAAGTTCACTTTAATTTAAGTTAATTTTAAGCTGTATTTCAGTATACTTAGAAAAAGTATACTAAGTTGCACATACTTAAAGTGGTATTTTAGTGTACTTCTGAAAAGTACACTTTGTTTCAAGTCCTTTGTAATACACTATTAAAATGCTTTATTAAAGTATACTTAAATTTCCCTTTATTAGTAGTGTATTTAAGTATACTTCCTTACAGTTCACTTTAATGCAAGTTAATTTTAAGCTGTATTTCAGTGTACTTAGAAAAAGTATACTGTATTGCAAAAACTTATAGTTGTCATTCAGTGTGATTCTGAAAAGTACACTTAGTAATACACTATTAAAATGCTTTATTTTTAGTATACTTTAATTTCACTTCATTAGAAGTTTATTTAAGTATATTTCCATAAATTCCACTTGTAAGTTGATGGAATGGGTTATTTCATACATCATCACAACCAAAGTGTTGAATTAATCAAGAAATTACAGATAAATAATACTGAAATGGCTACTTTTACTAGCTCCAACGACTAACTATTAAAGAAAATGCAATAATGAGGGCTACACCAAGGTTGCTCCTCAGTAGCTTTATTATATATGTTATATATGTCAGACGTTTTAAAGTTAGGTGTTGTTGAATGTATGTTTGTATTAATATTTAAATTAAAGTTTTGGTTTGTACAATTTAAGTGTTTTTTGTCATGGAACAAAATAGCACCCATGGAGTGTACTAAATGGTACCAGAAAGAAGTGCATGTGAAGTATAATAGTGATGTATTGTAAGTATATTTCTGTAGTATTTATAAAGTACTTAGCAGTATAACAGTATTGTACTTAAAATACCCTTAATATACGCTTCCACTTTACATTATATTATAATAACTATACTTTAAGTACATGCCTTTGATGCTTAAATTGTGATAAAAATGTACTATAAATCAATATTAAATACTTGTATTAACATAAACGTCATGGCCACTGTTGTGGTGCTGTGTATTCTGCCCCTGTGTTGGCCACGCCCCCTGTCTGTCTCTGCCTTGCCTGCCACTCAACTGCTCACACCTGGCCTGCATCGTCTCATCAACTCCCCTACAAATACACCTGGTTTCCCTGCAGTCATCGCCAGATCGTACTTCGTGTTACCGTGGCAGTTACTCGTTCCTGGCTCCAGTGTATCTCTCTAGTGTTCTCTCTTGTGGAATTCTCGTGCCTCACCTTTGTTTTCTCTCACCTATAGTTTTTGGATTGTCACCTCCAGCCTGCAGTCTTCACTCCCTCCAGCCCGATACGCCCCAGTCCAACCAACCTCCTGCTTCACTCCTAGCTGAACTAAATAAACCTGTTCACCGTCACTCCAACTCCTGTCCTGTCTCTGTGTTCTGCTCTTGGGTCCAGCAGCTAACGCTACCCTAACAATAATGGCACACTTAAAAAGTACTAAATATAGTCAGAATGTGTATTAGCTTCTCTGCGGTGCACAGCTAGCAGGGTAGTGCTAGCACAGCTATTGTTTATCTTTATTTTTCCCTTTTATTATTGTTAATTAGTTAACTTGTTAAAGAGTGTGACTAAAAATAATTCTCTGGGGTCAGATGATCCAAATTTGAATATAAATGTTACGATGAAGAGAAACTGTTTGAAAATGTTGTTTAAGATGTTGTTAAAGATGTATTTAAATGTACTTTATTATGCACATTTTCCCTGTCATGCCGTGCATGTTAAAAATAAACTTTTCTACCTCAAGTATGTTCTAAATATTTTTTATGTTTACTTAAAAGTAATTTGAAATTCAAATTAATTATAGAAAAAATATACTTTCTGTGTACTGTTGAAGTGTACTTTAAATGTGCTAACAATATACTTAGTATAGTGAGTGTTACTTTAGACATACTAAAGTACAACTTAGTGTACTTATCTGTACTATTTTGAGACAACATTAAGATGAACTATAGTATGCTTTAGTACAACTTTTTAATTTTTATTTGTTTTTTGTAAATATATTTAAAATACAATGGCAATACATTATGATTAAATTAGAAATATACTTACAGTATATTCTAAATGTAATAATAGTCATCTTAAAAGTGGATTTAAGTATACTTTAAATCGAACTAAAGAACATTATAAATAAGTACAGTATTAGTAGAGAAAAGTGTACTTAAGTACATTTAAGTTCAACTTAATGGTGTCTCAAAAAAGTACAGTCAAGTACACTAACATGTATTTTAGTATATCTTAAGTAGCAATAATGATATATCATTAGTATACTAAGTACGTTTTTAAGTACTCGAAAATAACACACTTTGAGTACAATAATTTTGTGCTTATGAAGTACACTAAGTGTGCTTAAATTTAGTATGTTAAAGTATACTTTTTTTTCGCCTGGGTAAACCAAACACCTAAGTAACCCATGAACCAATAAAACATCCTTAATATTCAGGTAACAGGTTAACTCACCAGGAAGCCAAAATACATCAATGTGCCCAAGAGTAATGAGAAATGAATGACTTACAGTTTGCAGTTATGCTTCATGGTTAAGTTGGGATACTCACAGAACTGCAGTTAAATATCCATGATAGACCTTTGAAGGAAGGAACAGTTTACTCATGGTCCAAATTTCAAATGAGACTTAACGAGCACAATCCCCGATTTCCTTCACACATTATCAGTGATTTATATTCAACATACAAGTCCAATAGTTGTGCTTTGCCACACAATACTCACATCAGGTTCAGATGAGATGCTCTTCTTTACTTCAAAAAGTCTTGAACCGGTTCCCTTTTAAGTGAAACGCACCAGATGCTTCTCAGCTGCCTCTCGCTCCTGGTCTTCTGCCGAATGTCAGTCCTCCTGCTCCTTTTAAAATGGCTCCTCTGCCTCCGGCCAGGTGTCCCCCAATCTCGCTGATTGGGGAGAGAGTGATGCTCTTCGTCGCCACTCAGTGGGTGGCGGCGGTATACGCCGTCAATCACCCCACCTCAGACCCGCCCGGGCCGAGGTTTAAGTGGCGGGATGCCACAACACGCACACACTATAGGTACACACCATATAGATACGCACACACCATAGTTACACACCATATAGATACACACCATAAAGATAAACACACACACACACACACACACACACACACACACACACACACACACACACACACACACACACACACACACACACACACGCACACACACACACACACACATACACACACAAAAGATACACTTAGGGCTTAACCCAGAGTGAAAATGAAAATGCTGCGCGCCAAATTTATGTGTATACTTTATTGTGCATGCAAACTTTTTCATAATGCTTTATCTAAATAAACGAAATATGCGGTTTATTATAGCTTTGAATAGCTACCTGACTGCTATGCTATCCCCAAATGTCTAAAGTTCCATCCAAGTTATTGCAAATGAATACAAGTGAGGCAGACCTTACACACACACACACACACACACACACACACACACACACACACACACACACACGCACAGATCTGACTGATAGGATAGGCTAGGACACTTGAGGTGGTAAACAGGTTTTTGTTTATGCTCTTGCCAGAAGGACTATGTCTATCTAGACTAGGCTACTTATAAATGTTTATGAATATTTTATTTTTATTTTTTTCCCAAAGATCATATTCGGGGCTAATTAAATAACATCCGAGGCTTTATCCCCGAATAAAACAGCATAGGGACGCCACTGCCTTAAGCTAACTTATTTATACACGATAGCAGACACTTTAAATAATAGTTATAATTACATGCAACTTATTTCAAATTTCAAATAGTATACTAGATACATACAAATATATATAAAGGAAAATATACGAAAATGAAATGGCTAAAGTTAGTGCAAAATTATGATGTAGTCGAGTACAAACAGTCTACTCTCATTGCAGTCTTTGGAAGTTAATTCTGACTGATATACTGTTATCTTCCACAGCATGACATAACACATCTCAGGAAGTGGTGGTGCTCCACTGTGTTGGAGAATCTCCATACTGAAGGGAGATTCTGAAGCAGATTTCCTGTGAATTCCAATATTAACACAACCTTAACAATGACCTACACAAACTATTTGTGTGTGTGTGTGTGTGTGTGTGTGTGTGTGTGTGTGTGTGTGTGTGTGTGTGTGTGTGTGTGTGTGTGTGTGTGTGTGTGTGTGTGTGTGTGTGTGTGTGTGTGTGTGTGTGCAGTCATTGCAGACGGTTTGCTCATTTCACGGAGGAGGGCAGAGAGATGGCAAGAGGAACCTATCTTCGCTATCCCGAGGAAGCGCAAAGTGTCCGAAATGGAGGAGACATAATATTTGTCTTTTCTTTATTTTTTATTGGTTTGTTTGAAGAGAAGAGCAGAAAATAAAATTGATAATAATGGATACCAATTCCAAGAAACATATTATTTGAATCGAAATTAAATCATATATTGGTTATTAAGCACACAATATACACCGCAAGAAAATAAAAAGGCAGACGTTTTTTGCAAAGCAAACAATTTCTGTTCCCTCTCGAGGCCGCTTTGGATGAAAGCATATGCACAATGACAAACGTGAGTAATTCATTTGAGCACCTTGCACATGTTTCAGCGATCAAAGCAACGCTTGGAAGAATCTTTTGGGGGAAATGAGCGACAGGTAGGCCTACTATTTTATATTTGTTGTTGAAGTATTTGAATGTATCTACATCAGCAAAGAAAGAAATAATAAAATACACCATGTTTCTATGATACCTTGGATCCAGTTAGATTTTATCAGAAAACATGATCTGTTCATGTGTTTTAATAAATTATAAAAAATAAAATAAACATTTTAGGCTTCATGAGATTGCAGAGTGCTTTGGAAAAACCTTCAGACATCTATAACTTCCTTAGACGCAATCAGGCATTTCTTACTGTCTCCATGGTCAATTGACTGCTGATTGGCAGATTTTGATATGAACACAGGACATTGTACAGGATATATGAACACATGAAATGGGACATAAATCTGGGGCCAAAAATCCTGAGGTGAAATCAACACATCATGACACAAGAAACAGACATTCACACTTTTTTTTCACTTTTTGAATTTATTTAGCGCTTTTCTAGACACTCAAAGACGCCTACAGTGAAGGGGGGGGGGGGGGGGGGGGAGAGACCTCACTAACCACAACCAGTATGTAGCACCCATTTTGGTGATGCACGGCAGCCAATCGGCGCCAGAACGCTCACCACACACCAGCTTGAGATGGAGAGTGAGGGATGAGTTGGAGAGAGAGGGAAAAGAACATTTAACACTACTATGGACCACATGTAAACCCTATCGACCACATGTAAACCCTATCGACCATATTTAAACACTATCGACCAAATTTAAACATGTAAACCCTATCGACCACATTTAAACATGTGAACCCTATCAACCACATTTAAACCCTATCGACCACATTTAAACCCTATCGACCACATTTAAACACTATCGCCCACATTTAAACACTATCGACCACATGTAAACCCTATCGACCACATTTAAACACTATCGACCACATTCAAACACTATCGACCACATTTAAACATGTAAACCCTATCTACCACATTTAAGCATGTAAACCCACGGTGTAGTAAAGTGTAAAATAATATCTGCAGGCTGATTTGATGGTGAGTTTTATTTTTGTTGTTTATGCGATTGGTATTAATATAGTCAACATAAAGATCCATTTCGCAAATCAATTAAGAATATACCGTTTTATCTTCTCCTTAAATGTACACACATATTCCCTGTGGATGCTATGCTACGTTGCATGTTAGGGCACTTAGCATGCTAGCTAGCAAAGATTCGGACACAGAGCCTCTGATGCTCAGCCTACCCTGGGGAAGTAACAGATGAAAATATCCAAGTTCTCCGTATTTCTGACCAAGAGGAAATAAAAGGGAGGGAATGATGAGTTCTCAGGTGGCTCTGACCTTTAAGTTTGAGGTCAGCTGACATTTTCAGAAACAAAATCTCTTGTAGTTTCATACACACAGATCTGTGTGTCTGAAACAATGACAGATGTTCTTCCAATCAGGAAGAGCAGCGGACCTTTAACCTCCGCCCCCACAGCGGAGGCCGCGCTGCATAGCCTGTCTCCTCTGCAGCGTCTTGCGCTATGAAGGGGTTCCCCAGAACATCATGTAACAGCACCACCTGGTGGTCAGAAGTGGAAAATACACTACATAGAATCATGTCATGCAAGATGGTAAAAACTGACACAATCTTGATACAAAAAAACACATGAAAACATAAGAATGTATCATCTTAAATTAGTCATTCATGACTATTTTTTTTTTAACAATATTGATGAATTCAAATCACAGACCAAACTGTATGGTCAAGAAGCTTCTGAAGCATTTTACAAACCTCTGAAAAGTCGTTGGTCTCTGCCTTCCTGGTGGCCGACTCAGCCATCCAGTTCCTCAGGACGTACCTGGGGTTCACACGTGTGGATACATTCACAGCACTTTAGAAGGGGTGACCTTGAATCTTGGCGATTCAAAACTTTGATAGGAAGACATATGTCTTTAATAGTCGAGAAGCCGAAACTGTTGCCGGGTGACAGTGGGACATTCCAGGGAGTGATACAAAAACTCGGCGTCTAGAAGGAAAAGCCTAGAAGTTATGCAATGTTTTCTTTGTGGGGCTGGCTTAATGATTAGGTCTTCTGTATGCAATCTGCTGTGTTATGTTTAAACAACACAAAATTATTGAGCACTATTGAGCCGCAAAAATGTGTATCTGGATCAATCAGATTAGACGCTGAGAAATCATACTCGCGGATACTACCCGAGTTTACTCTCTTCTTTAAGCGTCTTTAAAATGGAATTCGGGGGGGGGTACTTGTATTAGTAACTGTTTTGGTAAAGAAAATCAATAGTATAATGTTACAATATAAATAAAATAATAACAGTCCTTCAACCAATCAGACCAACGATCGCAACAATCGCTTCCCTGCCGTCATTGTGTTAAACCAGCCAATAGCGCACCAGGGGGGAAAACCAGCTTGGTGATTGGCTCTGGTAAAAGCGGATTGGAAACGGAAAGAAATGTATTGCCCTCCAGCCCCTGCTGCAGAGCGAATTCAAATCACCGCAGAACGGGCTGGGGGTACCCAGTCCAACACCGTAGCCTATCTCAACAATAACCGCATTTCATATATTTATTTTTATTTCAATATTTATACTTAAAAATAAAAAATAGAAATAAAAAATGAAGCGGAATCAATTTGTGGTGCTCAGTGTTGATTCTGTGGCTCTGCGCCACACATTGGTCTATGTATGGGAAACACTGCAGTTTCTTGAAAAATAAACCATATGTTGGGCTGAAATCGGGTGATTTGGTGAACTTACTCTTCATCCGGTGCCGTCGATCCTCGTCATTATCGCCTTCCTGTCCTGGTGGACAAACGGGGTGTTACAGGAGGTCAGGGATGAAGAACTTCATGATTAAGTACTTTGTGAAGTACCAGGTGGTACAGGCACTCACCATGTGCAAAGCCATCCACGGGGCGATCAGGTGAGCTGTTTCCCTGACAACCGTAAAATAAATTACCTTCAATGAGGGAAATATGGGGGTTTATATTTCTTGTCTGTTTCATATGGAAGTGCTTCAGAATTTACAGTATTTTAGTCATACAATCAAATAGTTACAGCACTGTACATACACAACCCAGTCTCACAGAAATACGTGACATTGTCACGTAATTTAATCTATTCACTCGTGATCTGGGACACGTAATTTCAATTTTTTCATGCCAAAAGCACAAATTTCTAACAATATGAAAGCTTTTGGCCACCCGTTTCTACTTTCACCTTTGATTCTGGGAAATTGTGACAATTCACAGTCTAGATATATTTAATGCAGGTGCGCTGCTCTGTAGGCAAACCGCAATCGAAAAAAGGTATCTGCTTCATTATTTTTCGAATGAGTTAGAAATTTGTGCTTTTGGCACGAAAAAATTGAAATTACGTGTCCCAGATCACGAATGAATAGATTAAATGATGTGACGTGACAGTTTCACATATTTCCGTGAGACTGGGTTGACATACAAGGGAATCCGATGCGGAACCAGGATCATGCTAGTCTGAGCTCTACAGCCTCTGAAGACCACAACACAAACCACATCTTACCTTGATGGACAAAGACACCCAGAAACTTCCATACCTCAGCTTAAAGATAGCTTTGTGTGTGCGAGTAAGTTGAAACATTTAAATCTTTTGGGACCTTGGACTGTACCTCTCTCTTTAGTCTTTCCTCACGTTTCCGTCATAGAACTGATCTCTCCAAACCGACTGCTCATTCACCACCAGACTACCAAGACACAAGAACACAAAAATACATTTCATTACACAATTTTAATCGTGTTATGAAAGTATTGAGGGGGGGCTTATCATATTGAGCTTTATGTGAAAGTTGTAGAAGAAGTTTATATAATTTATACGAGTTAATTTACTAGAAAAGTGTTTACAATGTTTAGTCAATTAATTATTTACATATTTATGTTAAACAATTATTATTTACAAATGTACATATAACAGTCAGGATATTCTGTTGAATCTGCCTGTCTGATTCCCTCAAATTTACCTCAGTCTAAGTTCTAGCTCCTGATTGGTTAGTTCAGTCACGTGAGGGGTCCGAACAAGGAAGTGGAGTTGTTGTGAGATGTGAAGAAAAGTAAAGTACCGCTTGAGAAAGTCGTCCATCTCCATCCTGCTGTTTATTCTCATAAAGAGTGATCCACCACCACATAACGAACCCTCACGTTACACAAGCATGGATGGGCTCATTGTGGAACTGGGGAGTGGTTTCATCATGAATATACAATGTGGGTCGGCCCACTTAGTTTATTTTTATGTTGGATTATGTTAGATATATTCAGATTGCTTTGCAAAAGTACCAAATAGTGCATGAATAGTATTGCAACAATGGCTGTCCTACTTCCACAACCTTTGCATTCGCCAAAAGTCACAATTTAATAGAAATCAAGAACATCAATAACTTTATACACATGCTCTAAGCAAAGGCAATTTATTCAGAATCAGTTGAGCAATGTTCTGTTTGGGTCCCACAAAGAGTTGTTGTACAATTTTGTTTTATTAAAACGGGGAAAAAGATAATGAACAGGGGCAATCCTCTGTAAATATAATATTTTTTTAGTGCAGCCAGGGTTAGGACGGCAAGGATGGTTAGCTATCCAACCCAGACAGGTGTTGTCCAATAAAGGGACACAGTGTAATATTTTAAGTCATTTATTACCTAAAATCAACGTATTAATTCTTAAATAATTGGTGTAAAATTATCTCTGCCAAAAATCTCACTTATCCTCCTGAGCGAAGGATAATTAATATGCAGTTACATAGGACGAGTAAGCTTCATGGAGGCTTCCATGTTCTTCCGGTCTATGAACTGCCAAGGGGGACAAAAAGCACTATGTGGTACAGGAAATGCAAACGCATTTTCACTCTGAGCCAGCGTGAATGATGACTGAAATAATTCACTATCTTGCTCGAGGAGTAATTACTCAATACATCATTAGCTTACACTAATGATTCAATGCAGTTTGAAAGTTGTTTGAAATAACAAACCTCATCATCACTCGAATGACTCGATGAGGTAGTATTGGATGTCATGACACAGCTTCTTGGCACATACTGCCCACCGTAGTTTTTGAACAAGCGAGCACTATTAGTTTGAATGCAATATACAATTGTACCACTAGATGGGAGTAATTTTTACACAGTGTCCCTTTAAGATCTCTCCTCACAGTTGCAGTACATCCAGGTAAACAGCAGGTGGTACCGTTTAAGACATCCCCACACAGATGCAGTACATTCTGGTAACCAGCAGCTGGTATCGTTAAGACAACCCCTCACAGGTGCAGTACATCCTGGTAACCAGCAGGTGGTAGCGATGAAGCAGAGCTATATCCAAAAGAGCAAGAGGCCTTGGATAAGACGTGGCCTCACTGGGGCCATCACAAGTGGAACGTAAACAATCTAGTAAATAAGTCAAATAAAATCAAGATTCATCAGATCATGTATCAGTCCAGGTAATTAAGCACCATAGGATATGCAGATGAACAAATGAAAATTAGCTATTTGCTAACTCTGGCACATAACATTTTGAGTGTAAACTAAAAATGTCAATTGATGTGCACTGTCACTTTTAAAAAAACAAATAAACAAAAATAAATGCAGCAAGCATATTGTCCTGTTTAACTAAATGGATGAGTCACTTAGACCACTTTGACGGTGCTGTACAACTCTGAGGTTTCTGCCGCCTCTGTCAGGTCACTCTCTCTAAAAAGAAGAAAGCAGATCCATTTATCGATCCATTGGGTTGATAAAGTCCCAAAGTGTAGATTATATTATCTCTTTAGAAATACCAAGAGAAGCTTACCCAGGACCAGCGTTTAGTCTCTTAATGTTGACCACAGAATAAAAGACTGCTTGGTCTGATTGGACATTAGAGCCAACCCAACAGCGAGGGACTTCCTGGTTCTCTGAGCGAGAGGTGTGGATGCTGGCATAGGTATGGTCATCCTGCTCTTCTATTGGTTCTCTCTGTGCTGCAGGAGCCAATCGATTGGTCAGAGCTGAAACGTTTTCATACAGAGGACCTGGTAGTGGCTATCGGGGAGTGAAGAAAGAAGAGATCATTTAGAAAACACTTTACATTTCCTGAAGACAGTCATCTAGAGACCCTTGGTCGTGAATAGTGGTCTCACCATGCAGGCTGCATGTAGGCCTCACTAACTTACTGCAAGCTTTCCTCTATCTGTACAGCTGCTAAAACATTTTTTATCTCTGAACTTGATTTGCTTCTTTAAAGCAAATTTAGACATCTGTACTTAAATTCAACAAACTTCTCATTCTGTTCGCTGGCAGAAGTCTCCCCAGATCCCAGATTTTCCTCTCACCCTTTGTGATCTCACCCTTGATCTCACCCTAGATCCCACCCTAGATCGCCCGCTTTTAGCAAACATGACAAGTTGTGCGGTTTCACCTCATGCTGTATTCCCCTCCCTGCCAGAGCCCTATTTCTGGCCCCACTGCTAGTTGATGACACATTTCCCCTGCCAGACACCGTCTCTATCCCTCCACCACACTTGAGGAGCTAATCAAACAATTCATGTGTATCACCTTCATCCTCATCTCCTCCTCTTCCCTGCTAGACCTCTGTCTCAAACCCCAAATATCCCTTCCCTTGTCTCACAGCCCAACATCTTTATCTTCAGCTTTTGCATAGCTTTCAGTTGAATTGCTCCTCATTCAGTCAGTTGATAAACCCTGACCACTGATTGAACTTCACAATGGTGGCGACTACCAAAGAGATGGTTGGAGTTTTCACATTTGTGTAAAGATCTCTAGGTAAGATCGACCCTCGTCCTGATGAAACATTAGAAACGCCCAGTGAGGTACACTCTCTTGTAAAATCATTATGACAGAAGCAATCAGTTTCGTAACAGTTCTAACATTCATTCTGTCTGGGAGGTCTGTAGCATATCCCCACTAAAATGGCCATTGTTTTAAGCTGAAGAATGTCATTATAATCAACATTATCAACATTGTCCTGTGAAGAAGCAACAGGACAAATAAAGGAATGTGAAGCGAGAAAGAGAGAGACAATATCTCACCTCATCCACAGTAAGACAAGGAGGAGTATGGTAGCCAGTAGGACAACAATGGTTGTTACAGCTACCATTGCTGGATGTGATGATGAGGATGATGATGATGATGATGATGATGATGATGATGATGATGATGATGTCACTGGAACATAGTCAGTTGATTACAAACACTGATGGCAAAATGCAACATAAATAGGCCAATTTTGAACTGTGTGCCTCTGACTATGTAAAAAGTGTGTGTTTCTTTTAAATGAGCAATTACCTTTAATTATCAAAAATGTGGAGTTATGATATCCGATTGCTTTATGTGCTTGGCAGTAATAGTTTCCTCCAAGCTCAGATGTGATATTAGTGATGGAGTAGTTCTGTCCTGATGCTTTCACTGAGTCTTCATGTTCCTTGAACCAGGTGTACTCAGCTGCTGGGTTGGCATCACTGCTGCAGCTCAGAGTCACTGAACTGCCCTCCTCTATTTCACCAGAGGGACTCACGGTCACTGAGGGGGTCTTTGGAGCGTCTGTCATGAACACAAAAGCTCACATCTTGAGACACAAAGAAACATGTAAAAACAGCATGTACATTTATATTCATGACAGTACTAATGATGATGCAAATCACAAAGTGGAGAAATTTGGGTTAATCATAAATGTTGAAATATTTAAGCTCGTTTTATTGCGTATTTTGTTAACTCACATTTAACATCAATAGACTTGGTGACAGATTTTTTCCTTAGGACATTCTGAGCGTCACAGCGATATTGTCCAATGTCAGAAGATCGGATGGGTTTAAAGATGAGCTGTGGTCCATGGTTCATGTACCTGAAGGAACCATCTCTAACAACCTTGAACCAGGTGTACTCAGCTGCTGGGTTGGCATCACTGCTGCAGCTCAGAGTCACTGAACTGCCCTCCTCTACTTCACCAGAGGGACTCACAGTCACTGAGGGGGTCTTTGGAGGGTCTGTTGACAGTTACATTTCATTAATCATATTCATTAATCATTAATACCGGCAGTTTGTCCATCTACCGATAGAGTGAGGAATGTATTTAGGCTATGTATGTTGTGTGTGTGTGTGTGTTTTGTGTGTGTGTGTGTGTGTGTGTGTGTGTATTTTGTGTGTGTGTGTGTGTGTGTGTGTGTGTGTGTGTGTGTGTGTGTGTGTGTGTGTGTGTGTGTGTGTGTGTGTGTGTGTGTGCGTATGTGTGTGTGTGTGTGTGCGTGTGATGTATGTATAATGTATATATGTATGTATGTATGTATATATATATATTTACATTAACATTTAGGGCATTTAGTAGACGCTTTTATCCAAAGCGACAATAAGTACATTTGTCATAAGAAGTGAAACAATATATTGCTGTCGGTACAGTAAAGATGTTCATAGAACCAAGTACCAACAATCGCTAGGCTAACAAATTCCCCGTATACAGCAGTGATAGCAGCTACTACAGATGTTACACATAAGTATGACCTATGTGTATCTCTAGGACTGTACATCTGATCTACATCACACTTGCAGTGCGTATTGCTGAGGGCTGAGGATGTGCAGTGTTGACTTATTTGGACACACAACACGTTCAACATTAACAGACTTTGAGCTAAACAGTGCAGCAGTGGGGCGGGGCTTCAGGGCTCTGCAGTTCACTTGGTCACTGTACTTGGATGCTGGATACACAACCGTTATATTAGTCTAACAATAACTAGAAGTGTCTCTGTATGTCTGCATGTCCTTTATCAACTTCTCTTTTCGTGTTACACAGGAAGTGTCGTGTCGAGTGTGAAGTATTTTAAAGGAGTGACGTTGGATAAAGCTGCTAGCAGCAACACAGGAGGCCAAGCGATCGGCCCGTTCAGCAGAGGCTCGTTCTGAACAGACTCCGCACTAGTTCATGGTAACTTGTAGTTCTCTCCCCTAAAGGGTCCATTACATCTGGTATCAAGTTCAGTGTTCGGTGGAGGGGACTTACACACTAAAGGAGAGCGGAAACCTTCGTATCCTTCAACAGCACATGAATAGCTCCCTTCAAACTGAATGTAGGCCCTGTAGTTCACTCCCTGTCCTACATTCTGTCCATTCCTGAACCAGATGTAGGGAGGGTCACCAGCTGGACCCGTATGTCGTCATGAGGGGAGAAGCCACCTCCCCCTTCTCTGCCTTGCAAGCCCAGAGAATTAGGCCCGCCAATGAGACACGACCGTTTGAGCGCCACATGTGTGTGTGTGTGTGATTACACACACTTTAACGCAAGTGTTGTACTCTTCTTTGTTATTTGGATTACCGTTCTGCTGTTGGTGTTATGGCGCATAACATTTTGGTTCTTTGCCATCTCTGGTATTTCCACAACGAGACTCGTAGTGGGGGTTATCTCAGCCATGGTTGAGAAGGAATTGGGAGAAAGGAACTTTGGATTTGACTCCCTTGACTCCCTGAAGTACCCCGACATGGAGGAGAAAGGGATTGTGGCCAGCGATTGTCTCCCGCTCGAACCCCGCTTCCCGCTCCCCGCTGCCCGCTGCCGAGGAACCACCGCCACGGTGCTGCCCGCTGCAGGAGGCGGTGGTGCCTAAGCGCTGCCCGCTGCCGAAACGGTGGTCCCTCGGCAGCGAGAAGAGGGGCTCAAGCGGGAATCAATCGCGGGCGACAATCTCTTTCTCCTCCATGTCTTGGTTCAGTCTACTTCAGATTGATGTGGACGTGGAAGAACCAGAGACGTCGCAGAACCCGACGCAGTCGTTTGAGATTCATAATATCGTCTGGAGGCGCACAGCTTTTGGTCATGATAATATGTATTATATGATATAGATATCTATGTATAATATAAAGATATAGAGTTTCAGATATAGAGCTTCAGGAAACCCACCGGTGCACCCGGAGTGTTCTAGAATGTCACAGAACACGCTGTGTGCGCCTCGCCATTGCGATACATCCACTGTAAACAGAGCGCATGGTACCGTGGCCGCAAGCTGCTCAGGGCCACACCCCCACCCTCCTCCATGACCCACCTCTCTCCTCCTCTTTGCATTAAAGCTACAGACACCAAAACAGCGCGTTTGGGGACAGCTCAATGTGCGACTGGCTCGTTGTGGCTGTAACTCTGCCTCACGGCTGAATGTCGGGAACGTCTTCAAATACTGTGTTTGGGGCCCACTAATATCTATATTAAAGCACCCATAAAGTAGTATGCCATAGGACCTTTAATGTATTATGGTAGGGTAGGGTACTGTGTTTAGTGGCCATAGGCCTCGGCCCTGTAGTGCTTCTGTTGGAGCAATGTGACTAAAAGCTTTGTAATTACTTAGATGTGAAGACAAGGAATGTAGAGGAGAGGAGGTGAGGAGAGGAGTCAAGGAGAGGAAGTGGGAATAGTGCAGAGGAGCCAAGTATGGCGGGAAGAAGAGTGGAGACAGGGAACATATAGGAGTAGAGACAAGGAGGAGGAGAGAATAGGAGACAAAGAGAGGAGTGGAGACAAGGAGAGGAGAATAGCAGAGAGGAGAGGAGAGAGGAGAGGAGAGAAGAGCAGGAGGGCGGCGAGGAGATGGCATGCAGTGTGTTAACTATAACTGGATCAAAATCTAACATTGCAGCAGATTCCATGTCTTAATCAACATTAACAGAATAAATGGGAGGAAAACAGTAGCTTTTGACTTTCATGTTTTTTCAAAAAGCAGAAAAGAAACTCAATTAACCCTCTGATGATGTGAATAGTTCAGGATTGTCTCGCAACCAGGAAATGGCCAACAGACCTCAAATGACTGATGAACCCTGACGGAAATATATAAAGTGGACCTTTAGCGGACCGTATTCTAGTGGTCTGTTTAACCATACGTTCTAGAGGGTGATTCTTTAATGTCATATTTATTATTATTCTATCTTCATCATGCTGTGGTTTCACCCTCTCCTCGTTCCAGTTGCTTGGTCGTCTTGTTATTGAAACATTTCAACTAAATGTTAACAATTTAAATGAACCAACCTGGTACTGACAGAAGAAATGCTAGAAATCCTCTTGCTGCTGATCTTAAATCCATAGTGAGGCCTCTCCTCTTTCACTCAGTTGTTCTGGGAGGTATTTGAACACTCCTGAAGGTAGAACATAAAATAAAATATTTCATACTATGAGTAATGCATCAGTTTTTAAGGCTTTTTAAAATGATGAATTACTCTATGAATTACATTTGTTAAGCATTGAAATAAAGTTAAGAAAATAAAAATTCTAACTGTAGCGCAGAAAGCTGGTCTGACATCTAGTCTGTGGTTCCAGTTCATGCAGTTAGCTGAACAGACACCACAAAGTATTGAAAGACTTCCTTCCTCTTCACACCATGATTTGCAGAAAAAAGGAACAGAAGCCGGAGAACTACTGTGTCTGGTAACCCTTCCTTTTACAGTCCCCTATTTACTAGGTATTTACCTGGTAAATATATGGTAAATATAGTATATTATTGGGTAATTACCACTGGTAATAAGAAGGTAAATACAGAAGAAATACAGCTTAAGTACTAAGAAAAACCTCCACTAATACCCATCAACTCAACTAAGTACCGTGTAGTTGTAACTGTTTTACGATGGTAATAACTCAGATATAATTGTGTAGATCCCAGGAAAGTAGGCAACCAATTCTTAGAAACAACTCTTCTTGTACCCATCAATTCAAGTTACAATTGTAGTTCTCCAAGGTTTATGTTGGTAACAGCCCAGGTTTAATTATTTACTATCTAGAAATTAACATAGTACTTCCCAATAAATTACTATTTCTTAGTTAGTTATTGTTCATAGCTGCTGATGTTTGAAGGACGCTCGGCTGTTTCCAGGTGGGGCTGAGCAGCGCGGACTGTATTCCAGTGCTGTTGCGGTCACAGTGATGTTCTTATCCTTAATCATTATTCCATAAGGTGTAACGTGTGTGGTATGTACTCCAGACCACTGCACGTCAACACCAGTCCAGTTGCAGAGATTGTTGAGATCAGGCCAGTCAGATCTAACCCAAAACCGGTGACATGAGTTTGCCGTTTACTTTCTTACGGAAGAATAGAAAGTTGGGTTCCAGATAAATTAGCTGTTGTACACGTCTTTAATTATATCTGGGTACACTTGGGGCAGGTGTATTTCCTCCAGAGCCCTTATCATGATGTTACGTGGGAGAGTTCTGAATGCGTCAAAAAAACGTTATTGAATTTTGCACTCTCATGTTTGAAATCATCTATAGCCGTTTTTAAACAAAACACATGTTCATTCATCCCTTGCCCCTCTATAGGCCTTTTTGCTTATTGGACAAGATGTTTGCATCCACCAGCCAGGGAAGGATACGTCTAAGAACGCATTTCATGAACACTTTGTAAATTGTTGGTAGAAGGGTAATATCCCTCCAAGTGCTGGGGTCATTCGGCACATTATCGTTCATGGGTATTCTATGAATTAGTGCTCCTTGCCATGATTCAGGAACACGTCTGTTAATGAGACAAGTGCTGAAGATCGGTAATAGTGTTTCTTTCCAAATGCACACAAACACACACACACACACACACACAAAACCAGACTCACACCCATTAATCTTCTGCCCTGCTGATCCTAACGCACACACCTTGAGGCAGCTGAACAGACACACACTCTACCACACACACACACACACACACACACACACACACACACACACACACACACACACACACACACACACACACACACACACACACACACACACACACACACACACACACACACACGTGTCATGTCTGGTTACTTGAGTCTTACTTCTCAGAGGGTTGCTATCCCCAAGATGTGGGACAGCACAACTCTAGAGAACAACACCCATGTGTTGCTCAGTGAATGATAATCTTCCTTTTAACAATCGTTTCTTTCTTTATTTTTTTTACAGACAATTTCCATCATCGGACCATCATACAGTAAAACCATCCTCCATCCCTCCCTCCATCTCTCCCTCTCCACATTAAAAAAAAACACTGAAAATACAACAACCAGAAGAGCAGGAGCACGAGTGCTTTCCGAATCAGTTATGATATTGTTGGGAAAAAATCAGATACAATGCATGCATGCTTCTTTATTGACTTCTTAAACAGCAGGTAAGTCAGGATGACAGCATTGAATCGGAGTGAAACTAGAAAAGAAAGATACAAAAAATGCTGTGATGGATTTCTATGAAATAACAGGTAAGTATATGATGGTACAGTTGTCTTACAGGCTCAAACACATTACGCTGCTACTTTTTTACAAACTTAGAAAACATATCAGCAAACTCGTCAATATAAATCAATATAACTTGTTAAACATGTAAAGAATGTGTAACACTTAGTCATTGCTTTCTGAGGGATACACACAAAGGATTACTCAAGGATTAACAGCCATGAGGTGATACAAACACGCCATCATGTCTTCTCTCGTTGTGTTTACACTGTTACTTCCTGCTTCCTGTTACTAGGTTGCTTTCAAAATAAAGGCTCCACAATACCTTTGCAACAATAAAACGTTTCAACAGTAACTTTCAGTGTCTTTTAATATAAAAACTATTCAGGGCAGAACACTCCCCGTCTGGCAATTACTGATGCCAATTAAAACTTAACTTTCCTAACTTGACCTTTGACTTTCCTTTGCCAGGAGTAAGACCACATCTGAGATAGGCCTTAAGAATGTCTTAATTTTGTCTTGCGATGTTGTCCTGACCTCGACTTTGCGGACCTTCCCATCACCACTTGGACTGGTAGAAGTGACCAAACCCATTGGCCATTCATTGCGTTGTGATTGGCTCTGTTTAAGTAGCACAATGTCTCCAACTTCCAGGTTTCGACATGCCGTGTGCCACTTACGTCTTGGTTGAAGGGTGTGGAGGTACTCATTTCTCCATCGGGTCCAAAACTCATTCACAAGTGCCTGCACTTGTTTCCACTGACACTTGAAGAGATCCTTTTCATCAAAACTGCCGGCTGGAGCAGGCACACCTGGTTTCTGGGTCAAGAGCATAGCAGGAGTCAGCAGCATTGGTGAGGAAGGATCAGAAGAGACAGGGACTAATGGTCTGGCATTGATTATCGCCGACACCTCTGCCATTAGAGCACAGAGCACTTCGTGAGTCAGGTGAGTATGTTTAGTTTGCAGGAACATGGAATCAAGTATCCTCCGGGTTACGCCAATCATGCGCTCCCACACGCCTCCCATGTGAGATGCGTGCGGGGGGTTGAATTCCCATGTACAACCATTCTCATGTAGGTACCTCAATGTGTTGGTTTGACTTGGATCATCTGGTCTCATGCCTAGTTCTGAACTGGCTCCAACAAAGTTTGTACCTCGATCCGACCTCAGTTGTTTCGCTGGTCCTCTTAAGGCAAAAAACCTTCGCAGGGCATTGATGCAACTGGCTGCATCCATGGACTGTATGACTTCCACATGCACAGCTCTAGTGCTCATGCATGTGAAAAGTATGGCCCACCGCTTACTCTGAGCTGCGCCACCTCTAGTGCGTCGGGTGACCACCTCCCAGGGACCAAAAACGTCTAATCCCACATATGTGAATGGTGGTGACAAGCTTAGACGCTCTGGAGGGAGGTCAGCCATATTTGGACCTCAAGTTTTCCTCTCAGCTTGCGGCAGGTGACACAGCTATGAAGGACTGAACTTATCAGCCTCTTACCAGCAACAATCCACAGGCCTGCAGCTCTTATTGCACCTTCAGTGAATTGCCGTCCTTTGTGTTCCACCTTTGTGTGGTAATGATTCACCAGTAATGTTGTAACATGACTTTGTTTTGGGAGAATGATTGGATTTTTCACCTCTGGTTCAATTGATGCAGATCTCAGACGTCCCCCAATTCGTAAGATCATCACACATGAAGGGATCAAGGTTCAAGATTGCACTTGATCTCGAAATTGCTCTGTTCTCTTGTAGTGCAGTGTACTCTTCTGTATAAGTGTCTCTTTGTACAGACTTGAGTATGGCCAGCTTGGCTGCTGCCAGTTCCTCTGGGCTACGTGGCTTATTGCACTGATGCCATCTTTTGCATGTAGTCGGTGAGTCAGACCTGTATGAATGAGTTTGATGGATCAAGAAGGAAACTGCTCTCAGCAAAGACTCCCAAGTGGAGAAGCGCTGGAAACGTCCTGAGGTAAGTTTACATTCACTTATGCGAGTAGCAAAGTGGTCAGCTGAGGTCTCACATCTGCATCTGTTTCAGGATCCACCAGCTTAAAGGACTCATTTGTTTCGGCCAGAAGTGGTTTGTGAAGGAACTCTGGCCCTGTAAACCCACATACTGTTGGTGAGCTGTGACGCGGGCACAGACCTGGTGGCCAGATCAGCTGGGTTTTGATCCGTAGGCACATGATGCCACTGTTGGGGAGAGGTTGTCCTGCGTATCCGGTGAACACGATTGTGTACATACACAAAGAATCGCTTAGAGTTATTGTGTATGTAGCCGAGGACAACTTTGCTGTCACAGTAAAACCTCACTGCGTCTGGCTTGTGGTCAAGCTCGTCGAGGATCAGTTCAGCCATCTCGACAGCCAGCACAGTGCCACATAGTTCGAGGCGAGGGATGGTGGGCTCTGGTTTGAGGGGCTAGCTTTGCTTTCCCGAAGCACAGTGATTCTTTCCATGTTTCCCCACTGTTTAACTTGTCTGCAGGAAGTTCAGTGTCCCATTCATGAACGTCAGCAGAAAGTTCTCTGAGCAGTGCTCGGCCCCTGATGGTCACTGGTGCGACCAAGCCCAATGGGTCAAAGAGGCTATTGACGGTGGATAGCACTCCACGGCGGGGTGAACGGCTTGTCGTTTGACTGCAACTCTGAATGTGAAAGTGTCAGAGTCTATGTTCCAGCACAAACCAAGGCTTCTTTGTACTGGAAGCACTTCTTCATCAAGGCCCAAGTCTTTTAGGCCCGCAGCCAGTTCTCAGGTGTGAAAGCTTGCAACACTGTTAGAGGCGATTTTATGCAGTTTAAGATTTGATTCTGTCAGTGAAGCTTGAGTGCGCTTGAGCAGATCAATGGCTTCGGCTTCAGTTGGGAGGGAGATGAGCCCATCATCCACATAAAAGTGTCGCTCAACAAAGTGGCGAGAGTCAGAGCCGTACTTCTGTTCACCTTCCTGGGCAGCTCTACGAAGGCCATATATAGCTACTGCAGGTGAAGGGCTGTTTCCAAACACATGGACTCGCATTCTATACTCTGCCACCTCCTTACTAAGATCGTTATCCTTGTGCCAGAGGAACCTTAAGTAATTTCTGTGGTCTTCCTCACCAAAAA